>NC_081183.1:56287899-56462667 GCF_029867415.1 Vicia villosa | reverse complement strand
TGGACAAATATTTTTGTACACTATTTTTGAACTTATTTCTAGGTTTAAATCTATTTTCATCTTTTTTCTTCATTTTAATTTAATATAATTATGCATTAATTATAATTAAAATAAATCATAAAAATAAATTCCAAAAACATGCCTTTTATTTTTCTTGCAATTTAAATTCCTAGATAAATGTATAGGATGTCAAATTCATGTAAATAGGCTAGTTTACATTTCCTGCACAATCGATGTAATAGCGTAGATTTACTTTCCGCACTTTACATTTCCGCATTTTAATTTCCCGCATATATATAAACTGCGTGTATGTCAAAGATAAAATTGAACCGTTAGATCACTAACTTCAAAGATAAATATCTGAATCCAATCACAATCACATTTGCACCTCTTCAGGTAATCCTTTTTCACAATCTTTCAAAATCAAAGTCAAAATTCCACTGTTTTGAGTACAAAATCGAACCTTGCTTTTATATCCGGTGAAAGGATAGATTTTTAAAAGGAAATAGGATAAAGACCTTACAACTCAGGGTAGACCTCCTAGTTTGCTTGCTCCAAATCAAAACAAACAAAATTCTCATACACTGTTGATTTTTCAAAACTTTCCACAAAGACAATACTTTGTATACATCCAAACACGAATTATTACAAAGTTAACGTTCTTTTCCAAAAACATCTTTCGAAAGATAAACAAGCATTTTGTATACATCCACACACGGATCATTACAAAATTCAAATTACAAAGGTATTTGAAACCACATATGAGCCAATTTCAGAGCAATTGAAAAGTGATCGATAAAAACAAGTGAGCTAAGCAAACTTAAGAGCCCATGGATAACCATGGATACAAAGGGTGCTAAACACCTTCCCTTTGTATAACCTACCCCCTTACCCAGAATTTCTTAAAGGTCTTTTTTCTTGTTTCTTTTATAAACCTTTCCTTAATTGGATAAAATAAAAAGGTCGGTGGCAGACTCCTGTGATATTTTCAAAAATGCGAAAGCATTAAGCGACAAAAACAGAGTCAGTTCACGTATCTCTGCAGATCAGAGGTATGGCCCGGTATTAAAAAAAATCGGAGGTCCACAGAACTGGCGACTCTGCTGGGGAGATACTTTCAAAAACAAAATGTTTTCAAAAGGGGTTACCTTAAGAGAATAGGTCGATGTTTTCAATTGTTTGACTTGATTGCTTTATTTTTCAAAGGCTTGCTTGGGTATTTTGCTTGTGTGAAAGATTCTAACCCGAATCTCGAGATACCTTAAGTATATGACATTAGACCAAGGAAACTGTACGGCATGTACCGATACGGTTGAGCTGGTAGTCATCGTTAGTGCGACACTTTGGTTTATACTGATGTCCCTTGAAAACGATCAAGGAGTATATTAGGCTTCCGAAATGTCATTAAACACTAATTTGTCTTAGAACCTTTTTAGTTGAACTTGACTTGTGGCCTATTAAGTGGCTAGCTTTGAAATTGATCGAAGTTAGTTATCCTCGAGGAATATTTTGATCGGCCGCTCGAGCGCCGTATTGAGATGTTACTTCCAAGGATCATAGAACCCGAATGCTATTCTAGGACAGGTTTTAACCAACTCAACTTCAGTGGGGAGGGTATCACCTATCAGCTCCATGCAAGCCTTTAAACCTAAGGCTATTGTTTGATTTGTTTTTGTGTGCCACATGTTTGCATCATAAGCATATCATTTTTTGCACCAAACACTTCAAGGATCAAAGAGTTTACCTTTGTTTTTGCAGGTAATGGCTCCCGCCACCAAAGATTACATCCGAATCAACATTTCAACGGTACCATCTGAGCTAAAAGACTTGGTGTCAGAACTCCCCAGGAATGTTCAATTCACTGAAAGGCATGGTCACCTACTCCATTTGGTTACCTCAAAATTTGAAGAAGACATGATACGGGTCCTGTTCCAGTTCTTTGACCCTGAACATCATTGCTTTACCTTTACTGATTACCAGTTGGTACCCACTTTGGAAGAATTCTCTGAACTAATGGGATTGCCTGTTCGAAATCAATTACCTTTCACTGGTTTAGAAAGGATTCCAAAACCTGAAGTCATTGCTGCTGCTTTACATCTGCGAAAATCAGAAATCGAGTCCAATTGGGAAACAAAGAGTGGAGTTAAGGGTTTACTTGCCAAGTTCTTGTTGGAAAAGGCTCGACTACTGCTAGAAAACAAAAGTTATCCAGCTTTTGAGGAAGTTATGGCACTTTTGATCTATGGATTGGTTTTATTCCCAAATCCCGACCAGTTCATAAGTGTACACATCATCAACCTTTTCCTAATCCGTAACCCGGGGTACCAACATTGCTGGGAGACATTCTACATTCTCTACACACTCGTACCATGAAGAAACGAGGAACTCTCATGTGCTGTATACCACTACTGGCTAGGTGGTTTACATTTCATCTTCCCCGATCAGTGTTGAGAAATGAACAAAGAATGCAATGGTCTCACAGGATTATGTCTTTGTCTCATTCAGATATCCGGTGGAACAACTTCTTTCAAAGAGACATTACTATCATTGATCATTGTGAGAGTACCCTAATGTGCCGCTCCTTGGCATCAAAGGAGGCATCACTTACAATCCCTCTTTAGCTCTACGCCAATTCGGATATGCAAGGAGCAACGGTCCTCATGACATGATTATCCGTGGCATTGTGTTTGATTACGAGAATGATTCTCATAGACACCGACGAAGGTTCATGCATGCATGGGGCAGTGTCTTTAGAATAGAAAGCAAAACTCTGGGGCAATGGAATTCTATCCCTATGGAACCCTACCTCAGATGGGTCCGCACTCATGCTCAGAAACTCCTTATGCCATATCCCGCTGTTCTACCTGTGACTATTGAACCAGAGGTCGAAGGATATGAACCTCAAGTTATTCTACACCCGGACATGCCAACTGACCTAGAAGAGTTGCAAAAATCTTGGGTTCAACTCAAAGAGGAAAGAGACACCTTCAAATCATATTGTCAAGACTATGAGAGAAGGATATTGGAGCTCACCGGACAGCTTCAAGAAGAACAGCAGATCAACACATTCCTGGGGGCAAAGAGAAAGCGTCCACGGGAGACCTGAAGGATCATTTATTTTATTTCTGTCTTGTAAGCCCAAATGAGGCAAAGAAAAAAGAAAAAAAGAAGCAAAAAAAAAAAAAGAAATAAATTGATTAACTAACGTTTGTTTCTTCTTTAACAAATCTAAACTCTAAGATCCTTGAAACATTGCACACACATTTCACTTCATGCATTGCATATACATTTCATACATTGCATTCATATACATTGCATATACATTTCATACATTGCATACACATGGCATCCAGTCATACACATGGCATAACAGGTTCACATGACGGATTTCTCATCTTCTCGCTGTTTATTTCAGTCAGAAGAGATGGAATCTGAAATGAGCATCAAGAATCTCGAAGCACAGAATGCCCAAGTTCAAGTGGCAATTCTGGAACTGGCAAAGGGGCAGCAAGAACTGAAAGCCCTGATAATCAAGAAGAAAAAGAAGCCCAAAGGATCTGTAGGTGTGAGTCACCTAGAGAAGAAAGATCAAAATCCGAGTCAAAAAGTTCACAAAGCCACCGATCCCTGAAACAGTCGGTGATGATGAACAAGAAGACAATCAAAGCAACCAGGGTTCTGCTAAACCCTCTCTCTCTTCAAATGAAGAAAATGATCATTCTGGGGACGAACCGGACGATGAAAAATACCAACAGCTGGAAGACCGTATGAAAGCTATGGAGATACAAAAAATACCTGGCTTAGATTTCAATGATCTGGGGCTCATCTCGGATGTTGTTATCCCTCCAAAATTCAAAGTTCCTATCTTTGCAAAATATGATGGAGTTTCTTGCCCGAAACTACATCTGAGATCCTATGTGAGGTAGATACAACCTCATACAACAGATAACAAATTGTGGATTCACTTCTTCCAAGAAAGTCTGTCGGGTACACAACTCGAATGGTACTATCAGCTGGAAAATACCAAGGTTCATACTTGGGAAGAATTAGCTGCTGCTTTTTACAAACAGTACCAATACAATGCTGATCTTGCGCCAACCCGTACTCAACTAAGGGGCATGTCTATGGGACCAAAAGAAAGTTTCAAAGGATATGCACAAAAGTGGAGAGATATGGCTGGAAGGGTTCAACCACCCTTATCTGATCGCGAACTAGTTGACATGTTCATGGGCACTTTAACTGGCCCTTTCTATAGCCATTTGCTGGGAAGCTCATCATCAGGTTTCACTGACCTGATACTGACCGGAGAACGTGTCGAAAGTGGCATTCAAAATGGAAAAATTCAAATAGGTTCCACCTCTGGTACTACAAAAAGGCCCATCAGCGGGAGAAATGAGGTCAATGCAACACAAATTCAGAAAAGTCGCAAAAGTGAGCAGCATCAATCTGTAGGGGCAGTTCTGATCTCCGCATCTGCATCTCAAAAAGATCAACAGCCAAAATATACGCATATACCAGATGCACCAAGAAGAAATTTCACCAAAATCAACATGCCAATTTCTCAGGCATTGCAGCACTTGCTAAAAGCAGATCTGATCACCTTAAGAGGTCCTCCAAGGAATGTCAACACTTCCTCTCTGAATTATCGCCCTGATGCGACATGTGCCTATCACTCAAACTGTCCAGGACATGACGCAGATCACTGCTGGGCCTTGAAAAATAAAATACAAGATATGATAGATGCTGGTGAAATTGAGTTCGATCCTCCAGAAACTCCAAATGTCATCACTGCACCTATGCCAAAGCATGACAAAACTGTTAACGCTATCCTGGACACTGTTTACATCTATGATGTGAACGAATTATCAACTCCACTCTGCGAAGTCAAAGGAAAGTTAATCCGAGCTGGTTACTTTCCAGGGTGTGACCCCGACTGCTTTTACTGCTCCTGCCTGCCCAATGGTTGTGAAAATCTGAGGATGGGAATTCAAAAATGGATGGATCGCCGTATCATTATGTTTGAGAGGCTCCCTTCTATGGACGTACTGTGCGAAATCTTTGCAAACGGGATAAGAATAGAGGATGTCTCAGTGATCTCCAGCTTACCATTCAAAATCTCTGCCAAGGCTCCATTCAAAATTTCTGCTACACTCAAAGTGGCATCAGTAGTCATTGCTAGTCCAACTCCATTTCCATACTCCTCAGACAAAGCTGTCCCATGGGGATATGACACTAATGTTTACATTCATGGAGTTAAGCAGGGTACCTCGACTGAAGAGACCGCAAAGTTAACTACTCCAACTGTGGGTAATATTGTGGGTACCAGCAAGATCACGAGAAGTGGAAGAATCTTTTCACCAGAAATTTCTCCAAATGTTGCTGCTGGTCCAGTCCGAGTCCCAGTTCCTAATCAAAATGTCAACGCTCGAGGCAAAGAGCCACAAGTTGAACAAGTTCAAACCCCGGTGGAGATCACTGCTGAGGATCCATCAAAGCAAGAAATGGAGGAAATATTGAAAATCATCTGCAAGAGTGATTACAATATTGTTGAGCAACTGGGGCACACTGCTTCAAAAATCTCAATGCTATCTCTGCTAAAATATTCAGAAGCTCATGCCAAAGCTCTGATGAAGTTCCTGAAAGCTGCGCATGTGCCTCAAGAGATCTCAGTCGACCAATTTGAGAATTGTGTTGCCAATCTAACCGTGAGCAATGGTCTCGGTTTCTCCGATGTGGATCTAACCCCTGCTGGAAAAAATCACAACAAAGCCTTACATATCTCCATTGAATGTAATGGCACCACTCTATCTCATGTGCTAGTAGATAACGGTTCTTCTCTGAACGTGTTACCGAAAACAGTACTAGAAAAGCTTGACTTCGAAGGAATTGTGTTACAGCCAAGTGATGTTGTGGTAAGAGCCTTTGACGGGTCAACCAGAACGGTATACGGAAAAGTGAATCTCCCAATCAGAGTGGGTTCTCAAATCTTCGATTCTATCTTTTACGTAATGGAAATTCACCCAGCCTACTCCTGTTTACTCGGACGCCCTTGGATACATGGGGCAAACGCTGTAACTTCTACCCTGCATCAGAAGTTAAAATATCCAGTAAAAGGAAAGATTGTCACAGTCTATGGCGAAGAGGAATATGTGGTTAGTCACCTAAGCAATTCCAAATATGTTGAGTTGGAGGACGAATTCATCGAAACTCCATGCCAATCATTTGAGGTGGTCTCCCCAGATGTCTCTACCACCAAGCATATTCCTGCTACTCCAACTACAACTATGGCTTCTCTCAAAGATGCCAAAGCCATGATTGAACAGGGTGATTGCGCAGTATGGGGACAGCTTCCCGATATACCCTACAAATCTGACAAGCTAGGCCTGGGCTATGATAGCAAAGGTCAAAAGAATGATCAAAGTCCTCGTTCTGGAGGATTGATGTCACACTTCGTCAGCCAAGAAGTAAACGCTATTGAAGATGAAGGAGTGTTCATAAACCATATCATTCAGCCATATCCAGATGAGATTCCACCCATTTCCATGGGAATGTGGGATGTTGTTCAAGAACCAAACGGCGGATATAATTATCAGTATGCCACACCTCAGAGTTCTTATATTGCTATGGAGGACCTTACCCCGACTGGATGGGGTAATCAAATTGGAAATAACGAAAGTTTCACAAGTCCCGTCACTGAGCGATATCAAAATCCACCCAAAGAAGTATGGGACACGCTAGGAGAACCCAGCGGTAAATATGACTATATGGTGAAATACTCCGCTCCTCCAAGCTCACAAATTGCTATGAAGGACATTGTCCCAACTGGATGGGATGAACATTATGATGACAACTTCGCTCTCGAAGAAGCCAGAGAAATACCAAGTAACGAGGGTTGCTATCTGTCAGCATACACTCCTCATCAAGATGCACAAGTCTCTATTCAAAACATCATCCCGACTGCATGGGACGGCCTTATCGAGCATCTCGCTCAGCCAACAGAGATATCTCAGCCTGGGCTCTCGTATCCAGCAGAGTATATCACTTATCCCGAAGGAACACCGGCTCATTTTCCCACTAATGAAATCAATGCTGTGGAAGATGAAAAGGACAACTGCAACTGGAACAGCTGGGTACTCCCTGCTCACAACAGTGGATTGAACAACTGGAAAGCTGAGGATATGATCTCCTTTGACCAGGAGTAAATGCCATTTCCTGTTTTCTTTGTGTATAATGTGCAAAGATAAAAGTGGTTCCTGAACAATCGAACCATGAGCTTGAAAGCCGTGTGCCTTAGCACACCGGTCCTTCTACAAGGGCTTATCATATCATGATCATGTGCATTCAATAAAATCATGGGACGCTTGCATATTTAAATTTTGTGATCCTTTTTCCTTCTTTCTTCGCTTTCAAATAGCTATGTTTTTTCTTCACACATACTCACATAATTAACATGCAGATTCACATACACTCTGGATCCAGTCAACAACGATTCTGCTATTGCCCGTCATGACTTTGAAAATCCGATCTACCAAACTGAGGACGAAAGTGAGGAAGATTGTGAAGTGCCAAGAGAACTTGCAAGGCTTCTAGAACAAGAAGACAAGGCCATACAGCCTCATGAGGAGCCAATTGAGGTCATCAACTTGGGCAGCAACGAAGAAATGAAAGAAGTCAAAATAGGGGCTGATTTAGAACACAGCGTCAAGCAAAGACTGATTCAAATGCTGCGAGACTACGTCGAGATATTTGCCTGGTCCTATGAGGATATGCCAGGCCTTGACACAGACATTGTAGTTCATCGCCTGCCAATCAAAGAAGGTAGCATTCCAGTCAAACAAAAACTACGAAGGAGTAGGCCTGATATGTCAAAAAAGATCAAAGACGAGGTTGAAAAACAATTCAATGCCGGATTCCTAAAAGTTGTAAGTTATCCTCCTTGGATAGCTAACATCGTCCCTATACCTAAAAAAGATGGGAAAGTCAGAATGTGCGTAGACTACAGAGATCTGAATCGGGCAAGCCCCAAAGATGATTTCCCTTTACCACACATCGATGTACTGGTTGACAATACCGCATAATGCAAGGTATTCTCCTTTATGGACGGATTCTCAGGGTACAATCAAATCAAGATGGCACCCGAAGACATGGAAAAAACAACCTTCACAACGCCCTGGGGAACCTTTTGTTACAAAGTAATGCCCTTTGGTCTGAAAAACGCAGGAGCAACCTATCAACGTGCAATGGTAGCGCTATTTCATGATATGATTCATCAAGAAATAGAGGTGTATGTCGATGACATGATTGCAAAATCCAACACCGAGGAAGAACATTTGGGTCATTTACACAAGTTGTTTGACAGACTCAAGAAATACAAGTTGCGACTGAACCCAAATAAGTGTACCTTTGGAGTAAGATCCGGCAAACTCTTAGGTTTCATCGTCAGCAGCAAAGGTATTGAGGTTGATCCCGCCAAGGTTAAAGCCATTCAAGAAATGCCTATACCTCGTACCGAGAAACAAGTCAGAGGATTCTTGGGACGTCTGAAGTACATCGCCCGATTTATTGCCCACATGACTACTACTTGTGTGCCGATCTTCAAACTGTTGAAGAAAGATCAAGTGGAAAGGTGGAATGACAAATGCCAGTTAGCCTTTGACAAAATCAAAGAATATCTCCAAAAACCTCCAATCTTGTTGCCACCTGTGGAAGGCAGACCTCTGATAATGTACCTAACTGTGCTAGAAGACTCGATGGGGTGTGTACTAGGGCAACATGACGAATCCGGCCGAAAGGAGCACGCAATCTACTATCTTAGCAAAAAGTTTACCGATTGTGAAACAAGATACTCACTACTCGAAAAAACTTGTTGTGCCTTAGCTTGGGCAGCTCGCCGACTAAGACAGTACATGCTAAATCACACCACTTTCCTAATCTCCAAGATGGATCCCATCAAATACGTGTTCGAAAAACCTGCTCTCTCTGGAAGAATAGCGAGATGGCAAATGATCTTAACAGAATATGACATTCAATACACTTCACAAAAAGCAATCAAAGGAAGTGTGGTAGCTGATCATCCGGCTCATCAAGCAGTAGATGATTATCAAGCATTGAACTTTGACTTCCCAGACGAAGACATTATGCTAGTCAATGACTACAAACAACCAGGACCAGAAGAAGGACCCGGGCCAGGATCCCGGTGGACTATGGTTTTTGACGGAGCTTCTAATGCACTTGGCAATGGCATCGGAGCTGTGATCATTTCCCCCGCAGGAAGTTACACACCGTTTACTGCCAGATTATGCTTCAATTGCACTAACAATATAGCCGAATACGAAGCATGTATTCTGGGTCTCAAAGCTGCAATCGATCTAAGAATCAAATTCCTGGAAGTCTACGGAGACTCGGCCTTGGTAATCTACCAAGTCAAAGGGGAATGGGACACGAAGCACCCAAATCTAATTCCTTACAAAGAATATGTGCTGAGTTTGATTCCTTACTTCGAAGAAATCACTTTCGAACACATCCCACGCGAGGAAAATCAACTAGCTGATGCTTTAGCTACCATGTCATCCATGTTCAAAGTCAGGTGGGACAACGAGGCGCCTATGATCACCATCTACAGGCAAGATGAACCATCCTATTGCAATGAGATCAATACCGAAGAAACCGAGGAAAAACCATGGTTCCATGAGGTAAAAAGATATCTCGAAGCTCAGGAGTACCCTGAAGGGGCATCCATTAATGACAGAAAGTTTCTAAGGAGGTTTGCTGCCAAATTCTTCCTAAGCAATGGAACCCTATACAAACGCAACCATGACTCGACTTTACTTCGCTGTGTAAACAAGAAGGAAGCAGAACAGATCATGGAAGAAATACACAATGGTACCTTCGGTACTCATTCCAGTGGACATACAATGGCTAAAAAGATCCTTAGAGCAGGTTATTACTGGTCTACCATGGAAACAGACTGCCATCATCACTCTCGAACATGTCACAAATGCCAGATATACGCTGACAAAGTACATGTACCTCCAGTTCCATTAAGCGTCCTGACGGCTCCTTGGCCTTTTGCAATGTGGGGTATTGATATGATTGGAGAAATCAAACCTACTGCCTCCAACGGACATCGCTTTATCCTGGTCGCTATTGACTACTTCACAAAGTGGGTAGAAGCAGCTTCATTTGCTTCTGTCACCAAAAATGTGGTGGCCCGGTTCATCAAATACAATCTCATTTGTCGGTATGGCATCCCTGAACGGATTATCACGGACAATGGCACAAATCTAAACAACAGAATGATTACTGAACTTTGCACACAGTTCAAGATCAAACATCATAATTCTTCTCCATATCGACCAAAGATGAACGGCGCGGTGGAAGCTGCCAACAAGAACATCAAGAAAATCATACAAAAAATGACAGTAACCTACAAAGACTGGCATGAGATGTTGCCTTTTGCTCTTCATGGTTATCGCACATCTGCGCGTACTTCAACAGGGGCAACTCCATTTTCCTTAGTCTATGGTATGGAGGCAGTTCTTCCAATTGAAATTCAGATTCCTTCCCTAAGGATTATGAAAGAAGCCAGTCTAGACGAAGACGATTGGATTCAAACACGGTTGGATCAGATAAACTTGATTGATGAGAAAAGGCTCGCAGCTATTTGTCATGGTCAGCTATACCAAAAGCGTATGATCAAAGCCTTCAACAAAAAAGTCAAAAGTCAAGCATACCAAACTGGTGGCTTGGTTGTCAAACGCATCATCTTACCACAAGGTGATCCCAGAGGCAAATGGACTCCCACCTACGAGGGACCATTCATAATCAAGAAAATATTCTCCGGCGGCGCCATGTTGCTTACCACCATGGATGGCGAGGATTTCCCACACCCTGTGAATGCTGACATAGTCAAAAAATACTTCTCTTAAAAAGAAAAAAAACAGCTCGCTAAGTTGAAAACCTGAAAGGGCAACTTAGGCAAAAATGAGCGTCTCGGTGGATTGAAAACCCGAAAGGGCGGTCCAGGCAAAAATTAGAGACTAAACAAATACTATCCCGGTAGGCTGAAAACCTGAAAGGGCAGCCTAGGCAAAAGTTAGGGAATGAAGCATACAACTGTGTTCCGTTCAGCTGCCTACTCACCATCAAGATTCAACACCTCAAAGACACCGATCAGTCTAATCACTTTCTTCCAACAAGTGAGGGATGAGATGCTCGAAGACAGATTGGCAATAGCAGAGTTGAAACTTGACTGGATCATTTTCACATAGCTATTTATCTTCATAAATATTTTCCAAAACTTTCTGACAATTTCCTACTTCTAGGATTGTTGTCTCCCTGTGCTAACCCGCCTATCATGGCTCTTTTCAATGCAGCTCTTTCAAAAATCACTATTTTCATTTCTTCTGTTTAAATACGTAAGCATCCCAATGATAATTTTGAATGAACATATGCATTTGAATATGATTGATGTTTACCAGGAAAAACAAGAATGGCATTCAGGAAATGTCCCGATCATCTGGACATCATTCCATCAAAAGGAAATCACCAAGAGAAACGCATTTCTCAGCAAATTCCTCAAAAAGATTTTCTCTTCAAAAGAAGTCTTATTCCCCAGCAGGTTTGTTCCAGATTACTATCTTCAGAAGGTGTGATCCCCGCACCCGGACTTGGTCAGATAGTGCATCGGAGGATTATGCATCTTCCTCATTCCCATTTGAAAGGGCATCAGAACTTCCAGTTACCTTTGGTTCCCCAAGCAGTAGTCAAAGATCCTTCAACGGGATACCCGGGTTCTCAAAGAATTTCCCAGACGAGGGTACTCAAGCAAGACAAAAGATCATCAACGATCACAATACATTCATGTCCAGCTGACTAGCGGGAATTTATTTTTCCAATTAGAAGCTTGACATCACATTCACATATTCATACATCATACATCATGCACAACATAACATGCATATTTCTCCGGGAATATCTCACATTTTCATACATCATAAACATTGCATATCACTAACTTGATTTTTCAGGTAGACGGATATCTTCAACAAAGATGTTCTCAATCACATGCAATGTTCACCTGAATTCCATGAACGGTTCTGTCAGATATAATCAAGCCGAAGATTCATTCTGATCACTTACCAACTCAAAAACAGACATTGCTGATCTAAAGCGATACCTCAGACGGTTCCAGAACGATCTAGCATCACAGATCTAAAGCGATACCTCAGACGGTTCCAGAACGATCTAGCATCACAGATCAAAGCGATACCTCAGACGGTTCCAGAACGATCTAACGTTGCAGATCTAAAGCGATACCTCAGAAGGTTCCAAAACGATCTAATATTGAAGATCTAAAGCGATACCTCAGACGGTTCCACAATGATCAACTTTCAAAATCTAAAGCGGAAAAATTTTGGACAAGTTCCGTAACGATTATCTTCCAAGACTTAAAGCGGTAACCTTGGACGGTCCCGAAATAGTCAACACAAAGACTTTCAAATCCTTCATCAAGATATAATCAATGGATTCATTCTGATGAACAAACCCTCAACCCATTTACCAGGAGGCATCTGAAAGCCCATCTCAGGTAATGTTCCAATCTGCCAACAACATTTCGCAGACGACATTCAAATGCAACTTCCAACATCTCTTCTGATCAAGGTAAGTGCAAATTTTCAGGGCATCTAAATATTCAATCATCTTCTACCTTCAGATTTCAGACAATCTCTTCCGGTTTAAGAAGATTGAATAGGGGCAACTGTTATACCCCAAAATTTGCCCACATATTTTTCAAGAAAACTCCAATCTGAAAATTAAGAGTCTCGTATAATCATGGATTTTTATTTCAACAAGTATCCTGACATATGAAATACTTAGTTTTTAGAATTTTTCTTATACAGTAATTTGGCTTGCAGTTGAATTTATTCTTACGCAAACGCCAAATACTGTTTATTACTTCACACATGCTATTTATTTATTTACAGATAAATGGTACTGACACAATTGGTACAGAGTTAAATCTTTTTGCAGGCGCAGAATCAGGAAACTCAGACTGTACTGGTAACAAGTAGATTATTATTATCTTTTGTTTCCCGCTAGTTTTTGTACTATATTCCAATATTTGCAAAAATCTTTTCAAATCTCTTTTTCAAAAATCAAATCTCTCTTTTTTCCAACACTATCATACACTTTCTTTCAAATCTTACTTCCACTCAAATTTTCCTTTTGTACGGAATCACATCATTCCCCAACGTCTCTTTCCTTCTTTCCATTCTATAAATACCTCTCATTTTCTTCCATAAAATCTCACATCAAATTCCAACTCATCTTTCAAATTCCTATCTCATATCTATTTTCTCTTCTTCCCTGACAAGAATGGCAAAGTGGATAGAGACACTGTTTCTTACAGTCATCACCATTGCTACGGTGATCATGACTTTCTTCTGCCTGCATAGTCCTGAGGAGTGTGGACCTGCAATGGTTATGCTCCCAATCATCTACATGTTATTGTTCATAGCATGGGTTATCAATCGTCATTCTTAAAATTTGCCGTATTTCTCATTTCTTAAATGTACCGTTTATTCGTCGTACTGTTCAATATAGTATGTAATATTTGTACTGTCAGTATTAAATGTTGTACTATTTGTCATAATATTGCTTAATTACTAAGATAATATTTTGTGTGTTTTCTGCCAGTCAAATATTCCTATTTCTGTGCATTAAATGATTTTCAGGGTTATTATCGGTAATTTTGCCCGCGTACCGTAAATATTAGTTATTTATTATGTCTTTGTTTTTCTAACAAGTCATGTAAATAAACTTTCATTTTTCACATAAAAACATAAAACAAAAACAACAAAAAAGAAAATTAACTTTGACTGTTGATTTTTCACTCTAACTGCTGTTTCAAATACCTGGACAGTCAGTTGACAGCCAAACTGCTGGCAGTACAATTCTCAGTGTTTTGTACCATCAATCAAATCAATCTTTCACAATTCAAAATTCCAAGATCTTTTGTGCTAGAAGTCTTCTGAATATCACGCGATTAGCAGAAACTCAACACCGCACAAAAATCAGGTACGCTTAACTGTCTCCTACACAAACAGTCCCTAATCAGGGTTTTTCTTGTTTTTACAGGAGCAACAAGTTTTTGAGAGCTCAAATGGATTTCATACACATCCATATATCTCAAAGTACCATCATACAAATTTTCAAACTTCAATTCACTCAGACGCACCGTCAGCAGCTCAAACAGTCAACAGACGACCCGTTTGACCAAAAAAGTCAACAGACAGTCAAAAATGAAATTTTTTGTCAAAGTCCATATTTTGTCAAAGGATTCATCATTTGATCATTGGATGATCATAATTCATCAAGGAAAGATCAAAAATCAACAAAACCCTAAGATTCAAAATTAGGGTTTTTGCCTGAAAAGTCAACTCAACTTTGACTGATCATAACTCTCTCATCCTTCATCCAAAAAATTCAAACCAAAGCTTGTTTTGAAGGAAATTCAATTATCTTTCAAATGCCATTGATCCCATGGTCATTGGATTCACCATTTGAAAAATATGATCAAAGACATTACAGGTCATTTTCAAAGTCAACAAAAAGACACTTTTTTCAAAAGGACACACAAGGAGCTTCAAAAATCATTTTGACATGAGACCAAAGACATTGGTTAGAGGACTCTTTAAGGTTTCCAAAAAGTGCAAGATCTCCTTCATATGACAAAAATTGAAGGATTTACACCTTGTTGAAGTTGGCTAAATTTTGGGAAAATACATGAAATCAACATTGCTCAAAAATGTATTTTTTCCAAATGGGGCCAAGTTTTCAGCATTCAAACATCATTTCCATGATGATATGGGCCTCCCACGACCAAGGCTAAGCCCACATCATTTTTTATCCATTTTTGGCATAATTTTATCTTATTTTAAGATTAAAATTAAAAAGAAAATGAAATGGATAAAGAATAGCTTGTATTCCAAGCATGACTCATTCAACTCTGTCCCAAAGCAAAGTACAGCAGAGGAGAAGAAGAAAATCAAGCCATGGTGGCTTAAAGGCAAAGCTACCAATGTTGAAAAAGTCAAGATTCCAAAAAAACTCATCAATGCTTTTGGCTTAGTTTCTAAGCACTCTAATGCTTATAAATAGGCTATAGCACTTCAGTAATAAAAGAGACAGAGATAGAGAGCAAAACTCTTGCTTGTAACACACTTGTAATCTCTCAAAATATTCAAAGAATTTTGAAATTCGAATTCCAAATTTAAGTCACTTTCCATTCAAACTAAACACTCAAACACGTTCCTTGAGCTTCACTGAACATATCCAGATCATTTGCAAGCTCTGAAACTCCTTGAATCGAACGCTACAGGTCTCGATTCATCCAAACTAAAACTGACTCGTGTCTCATAACCTAAGCATATCTAACACGATGTAGACATATATTTGCACTTGGTGTGGTGTGTAGATCATTTCTGGAGCTTTAATTGAGTTTTAGATGCTTACACACGAAGATACCATTTTAGGGTTCTTAAGCTAAAATTTGGGATCCTCTGATTTAGGCAAAATTAGGAGAAACCAATGACATATTTGAACTCAGGGGACGATTTTAAGCTTAACCATGGTCTCCTAAGTAATTTATATTGCTTGTATGAAATTTTGACATGTGCAGGTCTTGTAGCTACGGACGAAAACCGTCACTAAAGGCTTTACCTACAGTTGCAGAGCCTATAGCAACGGAGAGAGGAAGAAGATGAAGGCGTGGCAGGCTCTGGTTGGCCAGAATGCGCGCGCCAGCTTTTATTCAAATTCTTGGATCCTGTGTTGCGCTGTCTATGCTTTTGTCATGCTCCTCAAAATCTGAGCCCTCTGATTCACTTCCAATCAGATCCAACGTGCCAGATCTCTCACCACACCATGCTCCCTCACAAATTACCACACAGGATCAGTATCCTCTTTATTTTCTATTTTATTTTCTATTTTATTTTAATTTCTTTGTTAAATTAATTAAAAATAGTTTTAAAAATCCAAAAAATACACAAAAAATATTTTTAGACTTCTAAAATAATATATTATTTTCTGAAATAAAAATATTTTATTTTTCTTCATAATTTCAATATTTTGCATAATTAATTAGTATATATTTATATATTTGCTTTTTAATTATTCTAACCAATCAAAAAATCATAAAAAAAATTGTTCTTTATATTAAATATTGTTTATATATTATAAACTAATTTTGTACATATTTTGAATAATTTTCTTTTTAAGTTTTAATTATTTGTATAATTATTTGCATAATTATGTTTTAATTAACTTAAATCAATTTCAAATCAATTTCAAAAAACCCAAAAAAATTAGTTTTGTTTTAAAATTAATTGACAAATATTTTTGTACATATTTTTGAACTTATTTCTAGGTTTAAATCTATTTTCATCTTTTTTCTTCATTTTAATTTAATTAATTATGCATTAATTATAATTAAAATAAATCATAAAAAAAATCCAAAAACATGCCTTTTATTTTTCTTGCAATTTAAATTCCTAGATAAATGTATAGGATGTCAAATTCATGTAAATAGGCTAGTTTACATTTCCTGCACAATCGATGTAATAGCGTAGATTTACTTTCCGCACTTTACATTTCCGCATTTTAATTTCCCGCATATATATAAACTGCGTGTATGTCAAAGATAAAATTGAACCGTTAGATCACTAACTTCAAAGATAAATATCTGAATCCAATCACAATCACATTTGCACCTCTTCAGGTAATCCTTTTTCACAATCTTTCAAAATCAAAGTCAAAATTCCACTGTTTTGAGTACAAAATCGAACCTTGCTTTTATATCCGGTGAAAGGATAGATTTTTAAAGGAAATAGGATAAAGACCTTACAACTCAGGGTAGACCTCCTAGTTTGCTTGCTCAAATCAAAACAAACAAAATTCTCATACACTGTTGATTTTTCAAAACTTTCCAAAAGACAATACTTTGTATACATCCAAACACGGATTATTACAAAGTTAACGTTCTTTTCAAAAACATCTTTCGAAAGATAAACAAGCATTTTGTATACATCCACACACGGATCATTACAAAATTCAAATTACAAAGGTATTTGAAACCACATATGAGCAATTTCAGAGCAATTGAAAAGTGATCGAAAAACAAGTGAGCTAAGCAAACTTAAGAGCCCATGGATAACCATGGATACAAAGGGTGCTAACACCTTCCCTTTGTATAACCTACCCCCTTACCCAGAATTTCTTAAGGGTCTTTTTTCTGTTTCTTTTATAAACCTTTCCTTAATTGGATAAAATAAAAGGTCGGTGGCGACTCTGTGATATTTTCAAAAAAGCGAAAGCATTAAGCGACAAAAAAGAGTCAGTTCACGTATCTCTGCAGATCAGAGGTATGGCCCGGTATTAAAAAAAATCGGAGGTCCACACACACACTCAAAACAAACACCATTGAGCCAACGCGCGTGTGGTGATAGTAAGCTGGTTTCAATGCAATTCATATAGTGTTCAAGTGTATAGAAGCAAAAAAGAAAATAAAATCAAAAGGGTCTGAGGCGAGGGGGATTCGAACCTCAGACCTTGGGCATGAGGAGACTAAGAGCGCATGTGTGACCACTGGGGCAAGTTATTCATTCGTTTATGAGACACATATCATTAAATATAAAATAAACTCTGTTCAGAGATTTGAAAAATGGCGCCACCCTCTATCTTCGTCTTCAACCTCAAGCTCCAACATTTTTGAAATTCTGATTCTCTCAAATCTCAACCAATGGCCCAGGTGTAAACATGAAACTTGTTCTAAACTCACTCACGATTCTAAATATGTAACTAACACAAATTTATATTAACTACATCTAACTAATTTACTAAAAAAACGTGAAGAACCCTAAAATTTGAAAATCAAATTAAATGACTATACTGAAAGATAAATGAATGATGATAGAGGGTTTTCAATCCTCTGATGATGTTGAACAAGATAGAATCGAGCTTTATCACAAAGAGTGCTTAAATTAAAGAGATGGAGTTCAGAAACTTACCTCTGAAAATGGAGGTCGTGAGGATGATAGAGAGCACCTGGGCTTGTATGAATGATCCCAAAAGCTTCCTTGGGACTCAGTGATGCTAACTGGATGCTTGTTGTGTCCTCAAACCTTCTGAATTGCTCTACTCGACTCCTTCGATTTGAGCTTCAAGTGAACATGGAGGATGATGAATCTGGAGTTACAGATGAGCTGCAGCCATCTGAACAGCTTCACTATGATCTGAGGAACGTGCTTGGATGCCTAACCTTGCTTGGAACCTCCTGAATTGTTCTGTGGTCCTCCAACTGCAAATGCTCCAAATGAGAGGTGAAGATGATGATTCTCCACGCCCAGAAGTGTTCCAGAGATTTGGATCATCTCTAAATGCCTCCCTCAATGTGTTTGAATACTTATTTTCAAAGAGAGAGCTTTGGTTTGAAGAATCCGAGTCTTCTTGCCAAAGGACCTTTGAAAAAACTAAGTATGAAGAAAGAAAAGAGAAAGCAAGAATTCTGTTGCTTTGGTGTGTTTTTCTACTGAGGTATGCTCTCCTATTTATAGGCAAATGGTTCAGTATAGTTGCAGAGGAGTGAGCTTGCTTAGTGAGGTTGATTTGGTTTTCTTGGCCATGAAGGAAGTTTGCAAATATCTCTCATGCAATGATGAGAATTTTGATTCCATTTGATCAATCCACTTGCCCTCGATTTTGCTTGATCTTAGGGGACAATTCTGAGACAGAAATGAGCTCTAATTGGTTGGTGAGAAGATTCCTTGGGTGATTCATCAATTTGCCATAAATTCCCAAATGTAATCATTACATAATCACATGTTCTTGTTTTGGGAATCTTCCTCAATTCATATGCTATGGTGAAAATGAATGCATGGCATGTTTTCAGATGTGGTATGGGTCGTGTAGCATCCATAAATGAGGTCATGTGCACAAAATTTCAAAGTTCAAAAATGAGGCATGACCTATAATTTCACTTCATGAGGCCAACTTTGATCAAGCATAACTCTTAGCTCAAAATGAATTTGGAGAAGGTTGAACACAATTTGGAAAGCCCTAAACATCTACTTCAAATCATTAGTTTATGGTTCCTTCAGAATCATTAGGGAAATTTGTGAAAAATGAGCCCAAAGTTGGATGAAAACTAGGTTAAAAACACTTAGAAAAATTTCTAAGTTTTTATAACCTAAAGCTTCAAAATTCCAAAACTCTTAAATGGTTGATCTTTTGAAAAAAGTTCCTATGTAAGATGTTGTTTTATTTTGCAAGATCTACAACTTTCATGTTGGAAGTTTTTTGAGTTGTGTAGGTGAAATCTTGAGTTCCCATAATGCCCTCAAAAACCCTAATTCCCGACTTTTTGCTCCTTGATGATTCTTCTTGAATTTCTTTGGTCAAATGACTTTAATATCCATATATTGATGATTTTGATCTTTGAAAGTCATGGTTTGACCAAAAATCTTAAAAGTCAAAGGTGATCCCATATAGTTGACTTTTTCCAGATAAAGTGAGATTTTGGACTTTTGTGTAGAATCAAGATCTTCTCCTCAAATGAGTGATGTAAATGGGTTATATTGAGGTAGTAAAGGTTCTTGAATCATGTCTTGAGTTTTGGATCCATGCCTCTGATTAAAAGTCAACTATCCTGGTGAATTAGGTCAAAAACCCTAATTGTCGACCATATGAAAATAATGACTGTAGACTTTGAATTGAGGTGTGATGTCCAGTGGATCTTGTCATATGAGCAATTTGAAGATGATTGATGTCTTTGAATGATCCCCTGGGGCTTTTTACGGTTTCCCAAAGGTGATCCCTGATTTTAGTCCTTGATAGGCTCAAAAACCCTAGTCTGGTGACCTGAGTAAATCTGTATTCAGAGGACTGGGTGTCTAATCAATCATAGGTGAGAAAATGAAGCTCTTGAGTCCTATGATTATGTTAGAGACTAATCCTTCTACTGATTGATCCTTTGCCTGAGTTTTCTTGTCTTTGAACATCCTCGATTAAATGCCAGATGAAGAAGTGACTGCTCCGGGTACTTGCTTTGACCTGATGAAAATCCTGAAGATATGTCATCTCAGGGGGGTCAAAAATTAGGGTATGACAGAAGGGATGAACGATAATTGTTTAGTTGTTGCATTCGTTTTGCATTATTGAATTTTAAGAAGTGTCATGATGTTTTAAAGTTGTTTAGAATTGAATATTGTGATTCCGCTGCATAATTAATATAAAGAGTTTGGTTTCAAATATTAAAGTATGTTGTTATCAGTTCATCCGGATGTGAAGTGTTATGTATCTATTGAATTAAAATGAGCAGGTTGTATTATGAAGTATGATATAATGTTAAGCGTGACATCCCGTTGGTTGTTATAATTTTTAAACTCTATTTTTTATTATAATTACCGGGTAGGAATGGGGTGTTACATTAGTGGTATTAGAGCAGGTCGGTCCTTCCGGCCAAGTTGTCGAGTCTGTAGAGTTGTGCGACAGTTGAATATTGTCGACGTATTATCTCTTAGTATGCAACATGTGTGTGGAACACTCTCGATACTTGTTTGCTTTCTAATCATTTGTTGTAGGAGTTAGTTTTAGCAAAGTGGGGGAGAAGCTTTACTTCTCGGATATATTCTGTTCTACGAAGTTGGTTTGCCGTGATATTGATGGAGACAATGCATGTATTGTTGAAGTGCTGTTGATTTCCAAACACGAAGGTGACATGGATTCAAGGTTTCGTTATTAATCAAGTTGGAGCACCCGATGGAGAATGATCGGGCATTGTTGATGGTTAGTTCTCGAAGGATGAGGAGCAATGTAGCGGATGTTGATATACGAGTAGAGTGTAAATCCCTGATGTTTTTTGAAGGTAGCCCCGTTAAGTGGAAAGGATAAGTCTAGAAGATGGAATTTAGAAATTTGTGAAGTTTCAGCGCTGCTGGTGGACCATAAAGTTGCTGGTTTTGGATTAACCTTGCGGGTAATGTCAACATTAGAGAGATGCTAGAATGACGAAAGTTGTTGTAGACCTTGTCGTGGGATCCATAAGAGTGATTGTAAAAGGTTGATGATGTTGTTGGATGGTTATGGATCGTAAGTCAAAGTCAAGAATTCGAAGAGTTAAGTACGGGTTTAAAAGTGTTGGTGCGTATACAAGGAAAAAACTTTGTTTTGGATGATGTTGTAAGGGGTGTTACGGTATGACATCGGTGCTGGCATTTTTGGATAACCTGGAAAATTCATATCTTGTGTTCCGAATATCGGATTGATGTGCCGTTTGAACCTACGAAGAGGTGAAAACATATTCTACCTTATGGAAGCATTTTAAGTACGATAAATGCACTTATGTATGGAGGTGCTCAGGAGTCGGTTACCGGAACGTGAGGCTTTTTGAATATAAGCGGTTATTATCGCAGTTGTTTGAAACGAATTCAAGTGGAACATGTTGTTGACGAATAAGTTGGGAGAATGAGATGTTCGATATTAAAAACTATTTGAGTGCAGATGGATTTTAAAGAAAAGTGAAGTAGTAGTATAGGAGGATTAAACTTTTAGAAAGGTTGAAGTCGTGTCTGTGATGCCAAAGTAGCAGCATGCATAAAAGAAGAATTGTAGAGATTTTCTATCACCAATTCAATGTGAAGAAGACTTGTTGAGATTCCTATTGGAATGTGATTCAGATGTGAAAGATATCAAGAGATTTAGGGTAAAACCAAGAGTTGCAAATGTTGTTAAAGCCTTCTTCCCAGATAAGAACTTTGGTTTGGACAAGACGAATTGTGATGTACGAGTATATTAGTAATTATGGAGTTGGAAAATACTTAACAATTGGGTAATTCTAAGTGAGTACGAAGCATACTGATCGGAAAAATAGCAATTGTACTATTTTGCCTCTGTAGTAATAAAGGGAAAATTCCCCGAATATCGATCTCAAGGACTGCGTGATATTATAGAGTTAGTAGGAATTCAATTAAACAAAAAGCCTTGGGGTTTTGGTTTTTATGAGTACGAATTAAATTGCAAATAAACTTAAAAAGGTTGATTTAGCCAAATATGAGTAACATGCCAGGGTAGGTGTGTGCATTAACATGTAACAATTCTGAACCCTTGTTTCATTAACAAAATTCAACTTATCAATTACCGGTTCTTAAGGGTATTTGCTCCTAAGTCCTTAGTGGGAAAACCTTTGAACATTGAAATCCTAATCCCAAAGTCCTTCGAAATTAGTGATCAAATCAATTATTATTATAATCAAGAATAATCTGGTTACTATAGGGTATCCCTAGTCCTAGGTGATATCTACTATAGTATAATGGTATAAAAACCCTAACAATGGATGTCAATCCTAATTGTCAGTCATAAATCAATCCAGTTGGTCCGACGAGGAAAACATTAAAAACCTTATACCATTAAATTGAACATGAAAGAGAAATATGTTATTGAAATTCGGAATTCAAAATCATCACAAATGTTAATCAGGGAAACCCCCCTAGCATTGGGGGGTTTAGCTACTCATATCATCCAAAGAAATTACAAAGATATCAAATAAAGACATTACAATAGAGATGATGAACTTTGATCTTCAATGGCTTCCGCTCATGAGAGTTCTCTGTTCTTCTCCAATTGCATAGGCTTCCTTTCACAATCCTCCAATTCTTCGTGTGGCAAAAAGATCCCTAATTCATCTTGAAAATTCTCCTAAATAGTGCAGACTCACTTAATTTGGTTGGAAATTCCGAAAACACCCTTTCAGCCCAACCATTGCACAAAATAATAAAAATCACTGAAAACAGCTTCATCACTCAACACGGGCCGTGTTGAGCAACACGGGCACCCGTGTTGGTCCTCTGTTATTTTATTTTTCACCATTCAGTCCCAGGCTTAGCAACACGGGCCGTGTTGAGCAACACGGGCACCCGTGTTGCACCACTGTTTTTCCCTTCTTTCCACACTTCGTTCCAGCGCTCTTCCTGACACGAACCATGTTGAGCAACACGGCCACCCGTGTCAGGCCTCCTGAATCATACTTTCTGAACTTCCTCGAAACTCTGAGTTTTGCACTGATTTAGTCCGATTTATCCATATGCGCCTGAAAACATTAAAACACACAACCAAAGCATAAAATGACGAATAATAAAATAAAACACTAAATAATATAACTTAAAAATACTTAAAAACAACGGAAAATATATGTGTGAAAACCACTGATCAAACTCCCCCAAACTTAAATCGTTGCTTGTCCTCAAGCGACAATTTCAAAAGTTAATGACCTTCAAAGCACACGGTGTTCATACGTGAGATATCCGTCTGTATTGATCAAGAAACAGTTGGTTCGGCATTCACATGACGCGACGAGTTTCTGTTACCACTTTAAACCTCAATCTCCCGTTTCGGATACCTCTCCAACTATGCTTTGCACTTAAGTCTCTTTCCGATTTTCCTCCTCTTTCATTCGGACAATCATATTAAGGCACTGCATTTCTTCTAATAATCATCACCTGCATGAGACGAATCAAGGTTTCTGGTTTTCTTTTCCTGGCACCAAACTAGCAGCATTGGCTACTTTTTATTCCCGATGAAATTTTCAAACTTTGCAGTTATATATTGTCCTTTTGGACGACGTTTGAGGATCAATCTCCTTTGGGCTGAATAACCGGGTGAGGGTTACCCAACTTAGCGAGCCGATTGCCTTTTACCGCCTTTTCATCATTTGGTGCCAAATTTATATCTTTTTTTTTTCCAACCAGTCGTCATGCAAGTGAATCTGACTTCTGCCAGACTGTATCGATAAACTACTCGAAAAGTACTTCTCAGGAGACAAGTACTATGGTGCAAATCTACACGTTAGACTCGTATCTCTTTTAGGGAACCAAGGGTGTTTAAACAAACCTCTTCTTGTCACATTATTTCGAACTTTCTGTCCTCAAACAATCCTCGCTTCATCTCTATATACTATTCCCGATCGCTCTTTAAGATCAAAACTTCTTCAACAAAAATTAAAATTTCGGTCAAAATTTGGGCAGAATTCACTTTATGGTTTCACATCATACCAATAACATAAAAATAACATAAAAATTAAAATGCAAAGAGAAGAGCCTCCCCCAAACTTGAACTAAACATTGGCCTCAATGTTTCAGAACGAGCCAGAGAGAGGTGACTCACAGAGGGTAATGCACTCTAATGATCACTTTCAAGCTTTCACCAGAGACGTCCTCTTTTATTTCCTGAAAATAAAATAAACAAACAGAGAAATTAATTATTAAAACCGTGGGTTGCCTCCCACGAAGCGCTTCATTTAACGTCGCATAGCTCGACGGTCCATTACCCTTTATTAAGGAGGGTATTTCCTTTTCCACACCTTGTTGCTTGTCACTTTTGCAACCACGAACTCATGAAGATGAAAAGCGTGGCTAACTTCTCTCTTCAATTTGCTTCCCACATTCTTCTTGACTCCCTTCGCTTTCTTATGACTTTTGACAGCTACATAAGTTGGTTCCACCCGAGAGGCTATGCTTGACACTTTTTCTTGGAGATTTTTAGGATTTTTGTCTTCTTTTTCACCTTCTGTCATACCAGCTGAAGTTTTCTCATTCATACCTTCCCTATTTTTCTTAACTCCTAACATCTTCAAGGTTACTTCTTCATCAAATGATTTTAGCGTTAGTGTCCCTTTTTCAATGTCGAGGTTGCAGCGGCCTGTCGAAAAAAATGGTCTCCCAAGAAGGATAGGAGTTTCTTCGTCTTCCGGAATATCCATGATGTGGAAGTCAACAGGGGATACAAACTTATCAACTTCCACTAGTACATCTTCAGCTACCCCATAGGATTTCTTGACGGTATGATCAGCGAACCTTAACTGTGTCCTACTTTCACTAATCTTTTCTAATTCAAGCTTTTTGAAAATGGACAAAGGCATTAAACTCACACTAGACCCAGAATCGAGGAGTACCTTTTTAAATGCTATATTCTTGATAGTGCATGGTATCGCCACCGCCCCAGGGTCTTTCCTCTTTATCGGTATCTTTCTTGCTGTCGAGACTATACCACACTTCTCGGTTGCAATTTTTGGCTCTCCTCCTAGTGATCTCTTTTTCGCCAACACCTCCTTCATAATTTTTTTATACAAAGGCATGTGTTCAAGTGCTTCAAAGAATGGTAGATTTACCTCTAACTTTTTGAACAATTTCGTAAACTTTTCAAAGTCTTTCTCTCTTGAAACCTTCTTTGTCACTCTGGAGGGGAAAGGTAGTTTTATCACCGGTTCAACGTCTTTCTTATTTTTTTCTTCAATTGGTTTAACCGGTGGTACCACAACTTCTGGCTCTTTTGGATTCTCTCTTATTTCCAGATCCACCTCTATTACCATGGGGTCATCTATTTCCTCTTTTTCTTTTTCTTTTTCAGATTCTGCTACTCTCCTACTTCTTGTAGTAACAGAATTAATCTTCTCTTGGTCTTTCGGATTTTTCACAGTTGAGCTCGGAAGGGTACCTTGTGCCTGTAGAGTGAGATGATGTGCTATCTGCCCCACTTGAACTTCCAGATTTTTAATTGAGGCCGAAGTGTTTCTGTGGTTGTTTCTCGTTTCTTCTTGGAACTGAGAACATTGCCCAGCTAATCTTTCAATTGCCACTTCCCACTCTGCCTTCTGGGTACCTTGTTGTTGTTGATCTTTCCAAGCAAAATTTGGATCATTCTTCCACCCTGGATTATAGGTGTTAGAATACGGGTTGTTTTGCCTTAGGAATTTGATTTCTTCAATCTGCTTGGGAGTAGCAAAACAGTACACCGTTTGGTGTGGGCCATTACAGATTTCACAGCTGACAGGTTGAGCTTGTTGAACTTGAGCCACCTGTTGTTTACCTATATTCATAGCCTTCAATTTCTTTTCAACTTCTGCAGCTATCGCATCTTCAACCCGAGTTTTAGAAGTCTCCAGCTTGAGATCAATGATTCCTTGTGGTTTGCTAGCACACCTGTCATACAATTCCAAATGCTCATTTGCAGCTATTGCTTCAATGATTTTGATGATGCCTGAGGCTGTTGTGAAATTTGTCGAGCCTCCAGCTGCTGTATCAATTAGCTGTTTTGTTTTCATTTTGAGCCCATTGACAAATACTTGCATCTGTTCAGTCTTGTCCATATTGTGAGTGGGACATGCTACTAGAATTCTTTTGAATCTTTTGTATGCATCTCCTAAGGGCTCACCCTCCTTCTGCTTGAAGTTCAGAATGTCATACCTCTTCCTTACAAAGACCGAGGTGGGAAAATACTCATTTAAGAAAGCTTTTTCCATCTCTTCCCATAATGTAATGCTGCCCGCTGGAAGGGAATAAAACCACTCTTCTGCTTCTTCTGCCAAGGTGAATGGGAACATTCTCAGCTTCTTGACCTCTTTTGTGTGACCTTCGATTTTTAAAGTTGTACTCATGGTCAGAAACCTCTGTAAGTGCTTGTTTGCATCTTCATTAACCTTTCCGGTGAACGGCTTTCTTTCGAGCTGAGTGATGGTGCTTGGATGCAATTGAATATTAGGAACATTCACCGGTTGGTTGACAATAGTTAGCCTTCCTCCCGGTGTGTTTCTAGCACCATAGTCTCCGAGAAGTCTCTCTGGTGGAGGTACCTCGCCCATGATCTCTTCTTCACTTTCGGTGTCTGAACCAGAATGAACTGTAATCACTTCTTCCTCGGATTCCAGTTTAGTTTGACGAGCTTGTCTGCGCCTTGCGTGAAAAATCCTTTCAATTTCTGCGTCAAAAAGAAATTCTGCTGAGGCCTTACCTCGCATAAACAGATTAGACAATTATTAGAATGAGGAACAAAAATAAAATAAATTTTTTTTTCATAAAATAAAATTTTAGTCGCAGAGCAACAAAATTCTAATTGAAATAAATCTAAAAACTCTATAATCTTCGGCAGTCCCCGGCAACGGCGCCAAAAATTTGATCGGAAAAATAACAAGTGTACTATTTTGCCTCTGTAGTAATAAAGGGAAAATTCCCCGAATATCGATCTCAAGGACTGCGTGATATTATAGAGTTAGTAGGAATTCAATTAAACAAAAAGCCTTGGGGTTTTGGTTTTTATGAGTACGAATTAAATTGCAAATAAACTTAAAAAGGTTGATTTAGTCAAATATGAGTAACATGCCTGGGTAGGTGTGTGCATTAACATGTAACAATTCTGAACCCTTGTTTCATTAACAAAATTCAACTTATCAATTACCGGTTCTTAAGGGTATTTGCTCCTAAGTCCTTAGTGGGCAAACCTTTGAACATTGAAATCCTAATCCCAAAGTCCTTCGAAATTAGTGATCAAATCAAGTATTATTATAATCAAGAATAATCCGGTTACTATAGGGTATCCCTAGTCCTAGGTGATATCTACTATAGTATAATGGTATAAAAACCCTAACAATGGATGTCAATCCTAATTGTCAGTCTTAAATCAATCCAGTTGGTCCGACGAGGAAAGCATTAAAAACCTTATACCATTAAATTGAACATGAAAGAGAAATATGTTATTGAAATTCGGAATTCAAAATCATCACAAATGTTAATCAGGGACACCCCTAGCATTGGGGGGTTTAGCTACTCATATCATCCAAAGAAATTACAAAGATATCAAATAAAGACATTACAATAGAGATGATGAACTTTGATCTTGAATGGCTTCCGCTCATGAGAGTTCTCTGTTATTCTCCAATTGCATAGGCTTCCTTTCACAATCCTCCAATTCTTCGTGTGGCAAAAAGATCCCTAATTCATCTTGAAAATTCTCCTAAATAGTGCAGACTCACTTAAGTTGGTTGAAAATTCCGAAAACACCCTTTCAGCCCAACCACTGCACAAAATAATAAAAATCACTGAAAACAGCGTCATCACCCAACACGGGCCGTGTTGAGCAACACGGGCACCCGTGTTGGTCCTCTGTTATTTTATTTTTCACCATTCAGTCCCAGGCTTAGCAACACGAGCCGTGTTGAGCAACACGGGCACCCGTGTTGCACCACTGTTTTTCCCTTCTTTCCACACTTCGTTCCAGCGCTCTTCCTGACACGAACCATGTTGAGCAACACGGCCACCCGTGTCAGGCCTCCTGAATCATACTTTCTGAACTTCCTCGAAACTCCGAGTTTTGCACTGATTTAGTCCGATTTATCCATATGCGCCTGGAAACATTAAAACACACAACCAAAGCATAAAATGACGAATAATAAAATAAAACACTAAATAATATAACTTAAAAATACTTAAAAACAACGGAAAATATATGTGTGAAAACCACTGATCACATACTGTGTAATATATTTGGACGATGGTGTCTCATCAACGAGATCGAGTGAGAAGGAAGTTGTTGGAGATGTAAACCTCAAAGTAAATTATTGTATTATGACGTTGTTAATGACTTTGGGTACAAATTCTGAAAGGGCACTATTATGTGATAATGACGGTTTATGCTTCATTATGGTTGTCAACTATGTATTGACAAATTGAGGAACTGATCACCCTTAATCTCTTGTTGATAATGGACGAGAATGTGTTGATGGTATAGACTTGTCTTATAATCTTAATAGTATGAACAATGATGGACATTAAATCGTGAGGATAATCGCTCACCATGTTGTGTGAACTTATGAAAAAGTGGATATGAAAGAGTGAAACGTATCAGACGGTGGCTTAAGTTGGATAATTAGAGTTGCGCAGCTGAAGCGTGATGTGACACAGTTGCAGTGCGTGCACGACTCGGTAGGAGTGAAAGATTGTAATATCATAAGCCATGGGAATGATATATCTTGATCTGCATGTTGGATTTGGAAGATTGTTGTTATAAGGATGTCGTGCCAGAGCACTAGATTTCTATTGAGTAATTGTTGAATTAGTAAGAATTTCATTGTGGACTGTTGGTTGATGGCGAATTATGTATAAATTTGTTGAGTCATACAGGTAAGTTGAAGTTATAATGATTTTGTTACCGTTATGGAGGTGTTGTTGTTGATTACCGTATGTAATGAGGAATGATACTCCATAAAATGAAAAAATCGAGTATGTTAGTTATGTTGATGTCACTATAAAAGTGATAGACGAGGTGAAAGAGTTGTTGTAGTATCAGAAAAGTAGTGGTCAGAGTGTTGCCAAACGCAATTGAGGATCAGAGAGCTGGAAGCGAAGTGAGGATGGTTATGTCGGATAGATTTTCGAGGACGAAAATATCCTAAGTGGGGGAGAGTTGTAACGTCCCGAATTTAATTAATTAGTTAATTAAATTAATTAAGGATTTAATTATTGGAAATTGTCGAAGTTGGGATTTATCGGTATGATTCTAAGAGGCGTAATTGGATTAATATGTTGTTTGGAACAGTTAAGTTTAAAGTCGGATTATTTAGTCGGTTAGTCGGAGAATTAATATTAGAAATAATATTAGTTTATTGGACTATTTATTTAATTAAATTGGTTTTAGTTATTGTGTGACAGATAGCAATTTGGAGGTGTTGATTAGATGGCCCAATAAGACAATATGGAGAAATATATTATTTTATTAGGTTTGGAAAATAAGATGACATAAGATGTATCACCAAGTAGCAAATAGGATTTTTTTTTGGTATGTAGCAAGCAAGGATAGTTTTAATGAGAGGCACAAGGGTTGCAAAGAAGAAGCTTGGAATTTAACCGTAGAAGTTTAGACGAGGAAAAAGTTGGAAGCTACGGCAAAGTAGATTCAACCGGATAATTATAGAGAGACCGTCATTCCATGGTAAGGGTGGGGTTCAACTTTATAACCGGGATTATGATGAATTATATGTGGGAATTTTGGGTTATTGAAATTACAGTGTTTGGTTGTTTTGTGGTATGTGCTTGATGTTGTTTATTGTGATGTTTTCTGAAATCGATGAAGAGCTTTAAATTTTTTTGTTAATGAAGTTGTGTTGGAAGAAGAATCATATAGGAAGAAGAAATTGGAGGAGGAAGAATCATAGAGGAAGAAGAAAATGGAGGCGGGGGCCCCATACTTAAGGGGTGGGCGCCCCAGGTTAAAGGAAAAAGAAAAAAAAGAAAAAAAATGTGTGGCGGGGGCCCCATACTTAAGGGGTGGGCTACCCAGATTCAAGGAAGAGAGGCGGGGGCCCTATACTTGAGAAGTGGGCGCCCCAAAGGATTAATGAATGTGGGGTGGGCGCCTCAGTTGGAGAAAGACCAGTTTTGCTATTGTTTTATTAGTCTCCTATGATTAATAGCCTGTTATTAAAATAATTAATCCAATTGGCTCGGACAAATATGTAAATTTAGTACTAGAATTAATAGGTATCTTAGCATAATTGCAGAAATCATATGTTTGTAGCATAATGATAATTGGATAACATACTCGATTAAATTAGCTGCAATGTATGCACATCCTAACTGTGGCAGAGGTTGGAATTTTTAGCAGAAAATATTGGCTGGTAGCAGGAGTATTTTGATGATAGTAGGAATAAAAAGTGGACTAGTATTGTGTTAAATAGTAGAGGACTAGTATTGTGTTAAATAGTAGAGGACTAGTATTGTGTTAAATGGTAGCAGATTCTTGTAGCAGAGTAGGTGTTAAATAGTAGAGGACTAGTATTGATGATAGAAATTTAATGAAAATAGTACCGAAAGAGATATTAGTAACTTTCACTAATAAACAAACTAACCGATTTAGAATGAAAATTGTTCGAATAATTACGGAACGTGTTAGGTTGTTTTGGTAGGTTGAATATTTGCCGAATTATGTGAAATTGCGGGTGATGTGAGTTGGTGAATTGCCATTATTTATTGGTAAGACAGTTTTATAGGCCTTATGGCCAATGTTGATAAGTTGTATGTTGCTGTTGAATTATTTGTATTGATTTATGGTTGTTGATTTATTGTTGATACGTTGTTGTTAGTATGTTGGTGTGGCTTGGTTGTTGGTGATATATTGATACTAAGTTGTAGGTCTATTTCCAGTGACGATGTGGTGATGATGAATTACCTCTAATTGTTGGTAATAACAGTGATATAGGCATATGCCTCGTGACGAGTTTTGTTGTGCTTGTGTATGTGATGTTGCATTCATCGAATCACATACATTTGCATATTTTTGTGACGGCCTAGATTGGAAAACAGTGACGAAGTCTTATGCCTTGTTTGATGCCTCTATTGATTGGCAACTAGAGATGGGGGCTGAAGCCCTGGGAACCACATGCATGTGCATTGTTAGTTTCGCATTCTATATTGCATAAGTGTGATTTGAATTGTGAAATTCCGTGACTTGAATTATGATTTGAATTGATAAATATTGTGACTTGAATCGTGAATTGAACTGGTTGTTGAATATAATTACGTGAAGTGAATTGATTATGTTGGTGTTGTGAAGTGGTGATTTTAATTACTCGAATTATAATATATATTGTTTATCATACACTTGTTTATATAGTTTGATATCTCATCCCTTCTGTTTGAATGTTACCCTATGTTGGTAACGCGCAGGTGTAGCAACCTGCCCTAAAAATTAAGACTTAGAGTCGCCACCTATTCTGAAGGGCGAATAGGAAACCCTATGCAGTTATGAGATTCAGGGTAAGTTATTATAATCAGGTCGAGGGAAGGTGTTAGGCACCCTCAACCCTTTCCTAAGGTTTGATCTTAAAATAAAGGTTTATGGCTAAAATTATAGAGGTTAATAGCTAATGAAGTGAAAAGGGCAAAATTGAGATTTTAAGTGAATTGAGATTTTAGGGAGGGGGACTCGCCTTGGTTATCCAAGTGCCTACGTATCTCCTTAGGGAGAATCAGAGTCAACGTAGTTCAGGCACAGGGTTGTACGCCTTAGAATTAGAGTTTGAATAGTTTGAAGGCTTTTTGAATGGCCTATCGTAGTTTGCGATTTGAAAGGCATTTTGAATTGCCTGATTGGAAAGGATGAAAATCCGTAGTTTGGTACTAGTAGTTTGAAAAGGTTTGGGAAGTGTTTTAGGGTTTGGGCGTACAACCCTGATTTTAATTTGTTACCATTAGTTACGATAATCAATAGGTTTGATTACCATGGCTAACAGATTAATAAGAATTGCTAACAATTCTAATCGATAGATTCGATTATCACTATTTAGCAAATTGAATGTATTTTAAGAGGTTATTGTTTTTTAGGGTAGTTTGGGAATTGGATTATTTTATTATTAATCATCGTAATCAATTGAGTTGATTAAAACGATTAATAAATTAATGAAGGATTTTAATTATCGTTAATTATCGTAATCAATAGGTTTGATTAAAACAAATAACGAATTTATGAAGATTAATTTGTTTTTTGGGTTAGATTATTTTAATTAAATACAAGTTATGTAGAAGACTAATTTTTATATTTTTAGTATATAAAATACAAATCTCAATTAGTATTCTTTTTTGTATTTTTCTTACTAAATAACTTAATGGAACATATTTGTTTTTATTTTGTTTTATATTAATGAAAAAAACTAATCTTAAGTTAGAAACAATCTAGCTAAAACTAAATGAATTATTAGAAGAGACAGACTAATGAGGTGTAGGTTAAAAGTGGGAGTGACAACGTCCATATGGGCCTAGAGTCCATTTCAAATACCAAATTCTTAAAAATTGAATAATTCTAAAATAAAAAATTAAACAATCATAAAAATAAACTAAAAGCACCACAATTTAGGGGGATGGGCACTTACGCTTGTTTCATCATCATGTTTTTCATAAGAAGAAAACAAATAAATTAAGAGGTTATCTCTCCACGTATCCGCTTCCACCTTCGTTCAAGATTTTATTTTTCTTCTTCCATTGCGACAGAAACAAGAAACCATATAGCAATCTTCCCATTCCTTTTCTTGAAAAAAGTTCTTCTCCCTTGCAAATCAAAACAGCAATCAACATAAGAACCAAAAACAGAGAATTACCTTTTAGATTATGGCGACGACATCGAAGCTTCTGAGCGGAGATCTGCCGCGATTTGAATCGGTCGGGAGCCGAAGCGGTTGTGCGGTAACAGCGGAGGCTCCGATTGACGATGTGTGGTTGAAGGCATCACCGGAGGCTGGTCGTGCGGAGGTTGCGCGACGTCGGAGGATCACGCGTGGTTGTTTCCGGCGGTGGTAGGTGCAGCTTTGCGGTGGCGGAAAATTGATGGCGGCGGTGTCTCCCCGGACAGCGACAACTTTTTTTTTTTTAATATTTTGTTCATGTTGTGATTTGTTTTCAAACTCTTCCATCTGCTTTCCTGATAGGCTTTATGATGTGAGTAGATTTCACATGATGATGGTGGCAATTAGTTGTGAATGGTTTTGATTATGAAATTTTTGACAAATAAAATGGTGATGGTATTATTGAAGGATGATGAGATACTGTTTAGAATGATATGGAAATTGTTCATTCTTGTGAGAAGGCTTTTGTGGAAAAGTCAAATGGGACAATATAAGGATTTTTTTGTGAGAGATCAAGAGGTTTTGTAAAAAACGGTGTAGTATTTACAGTGTAAAGTGTTAGTGTACTGTATAGGTGAGAGAGATGATTGTAGTTAGAAAATTGGCCTCCTCTTATAATGCACAACCTAGGGTTTTCTACACCCTAATGGGCCTATTGTCTAATTAATTAATTTAATAAATACTAGCTAAATTACCCGTGCGTTGCACGGGTTTTTTCAGACTATATAGTTTACGTTTTTTTAATTATATAAAAATGATAATTTTAATAAATTAAATTAAATTATAAAGTGATTTTTTAAATATTGTAATGTACATATATTTAATATTAAACTTTATAAAAAATATAATAAATTATTTAAAATTCGAGAGTGCATCTAAATATAGATTGTAAATTTTATAAATGTTTTAAAGTTAATTAAGATAATTTTTGTTAACTATAAAATGTTTAATAAATTTAAATAATATATTATATTTAATTATAATATTGCACACATAAACACTTTAAGTATATTTTATTTGTTGTAATTGTTTTTATATTTTATGTATTTATTATTATTTAAATTTTTAATAGTAACTCATTTGTGTTACAATTTTTTAGGAGACATTCAGTGTGCAGCGCATTACTTTTAACCTCCTATGATAAATATTAACGAAATAAATTACAATGTTTATTATTGATTATATGATATGAAATAATATTATAAAATAATAAAATAACAAATAGAAGATAATTTTTAGGATTCCATATAAATAAAAGGCGGGAGTGATATATTTAATTTTTTTAAAGATTATATTAATTTCTTTTAGTATAATAAACTTATTTGAACTTTTTTATTATCACTTCTCAAATGTTATATTGATCAATGTAAATAAATTTAATTAATGTTACTATTAAATTTTGTTAATAATCATTACAATTTATTAATACTCATTAACTTTTATAAGCAATTTAACATTTTTTTCTTATTTTAAAAAAGGTAAGAAAAAATATTTAAGAAATTTTATTTCACTATTATAAGCCTCGATTATTAGAAATTTACAAACTTAAAAATTATAAATTTATAAATATAGGTTGCAATAAAATTAATAATCAAAATCCTTCACTTTAATCGTAAGACGAAATCAAGAATTGAGCCTCATGATTAGAATATTTTATTACTGTGTCAAATTTTTTTATTATGTTATTCTATTTTTCTTACATATCCTTCTATAATATTGTTTCTATTCGTTATTTGATATGAACTCTTCATATTTTAAACTCTTAAATACTCTATCAAAGTTGTATTTTTTTATTAATAATGTTATTATTATTAAATTTTTATTTTTCAAATTATTATTAACTTTTAATTTTAATTATTATTAAAATATTTAAGACCCACTCTCTTTACTCTAAGATCTTATTATCACAATCAATTATTAAAGTACACACCAACTATACATTTTTATGCCAAATAATATATTTTGTAAATTAAAAGTTAAAAATATCATACATGACATGACTCTTACAATGATAATAGAAGTTACAAAGAACAATTTATTACTAAAATATGGACCAATTATACCTTTGTATGCAAAATAATAAATATTAAAAAGACAATAAATTTTATTAAAAATTATAACTCACAATTTTATTAATTAAAATTTATTATTAATTAATATCATTTTAAGTGATTGATTTAATATTTAAGGAATAGAATTGAAAAATATTTAAAAATTAGTGTAATTAACAAATATTATTACTAAGATTTTCTTATTAATCATATAATAAAACACCAAATAGCGTTACATATATACCTGTAACAAAGTAACCACATATTTTTAAAATTTGATATGTATGTATAAAATCAATGGAGAGAAAAAATAGTATACAAAAGATGGAATATATTAGCAACCAAAAGAAATAATGAATGTGTTATTTGATGATTAAAAAATAATATATTCTCACTTACCCAATTTACACTAATGCCAATTAAAAAAAATTATTTTGTGATCATATGTGATTCAATTCTTTTTTGTTGATAAATATGTAATTCAAATATAAAAAGTTAAAAATAATTAAATTATAGTGTATTAAGTCACTTATATTTAAAATTAAAAAGGTAAAGAAAGACCAAAAAGGTAAATTTCCAGAATTACGATAATATTTCTACTTTGACATGAACAATTGTTTTTTCTTCAATTGGGTTTTATATCAATGATAAACCCAACTACATATAACTAAAAAAAATGTAATATATTTTAAATATAATAAAAAAACTATTAAATATAAGGCTAAATAGTAACATAACAAACAAATTCAAAAATGTAGCGAGAGATTTTTCTGTAATCGCATTCTTGAGTAGTCACTTTTGTAGCACCATACCATTGAAGCATTGAAGAATTATTTTCAACATCATATTTTGTCTTAGTCTTTAATACCTTAAAACCTTCGATAACATAAATCATCTCTTCTTCCAAAATATTTTTTTGCATGAAAACTTTCTTGGTATCATTGCATGTATGTAATTGCTAAAAAAAAAAAAATTTAAAAAGCAAAAGAAAATATTAACAAAAAATAATTTAATAAAGGAATAGATGAAATGAGTGTACCTTTTCATCTATTAAGATCATATATGTGCTAATTAATTCTTTTCTTCTAGTAATGTTCATATTATCCCACATCTGACTGATTCTAACTTTAATCATAGTATTTGACGTAGTATTAGTAAGATTGTTGAGAAATATATGATTGGAATATGTGGTGAGAATAAATAGGATAGTTGAGAAGCAGGAAAGATGGGACAGAATATATAGAATTGAAGAATAAAATGAGAAATCCATTGAATATGTAAATGAATTTTGTAACCGAAGATATGGAATAAAAGGTCATCTTAAAATGAATAAGAGTAATTGAAGAATAAAATTGAAAATTAATTGAATGTGCAAATAAATTTTATAACCGATGGAATGAAAGGTCTAATGAATGGTAGGTGGTTATGGAATAGGAAAGATGAAATAGATTAATTGAAAAAATTAAAAATGAGAGATTTAAATAGATTAATAATACAGTTCTATTTAATATTTTGTTGAGATATTTTATTAGAGATTAAAAAATAAATAAAATATTACACAAATAGCATATCAAAATAGTAATTTTATGAAATTTGTTTTTAAATAATTTGTTTTTAGTTTTATTAGAGATTAAAAAATAAATAAAATTGTTATTTTAATTATTAATATTGTGTCACTTATTAAATAATATATTATTTATTCTTTATTATTTATATTATTGTATATATTATTATTATTATATTTCTATTATTATTATTGTTATTTTAATTATTAATATTGTGTTAATTATTAAATAATATATTATTTATTATTTATTATTAATTATTTATTATTTTTATTATTAATGTAATAATTATTATTATATTTATAATTAGTATTTATTTTATATAGGGTCAAATTAGTAAAATTAAAATTAGGGTTTATGCTTAGATTGAAGAGTTTTATTATTATTATTATTATTATTATTATTATTATTATTATTATTATTATTAATTATTAATGTAGGGGTTTAATAAAAAAAATAGTATTTAAATAAGTAATTTATTTTGTATGAATAAAAATTTGATAAATTAGATGGACAAAAAAAGTGAATATAAAATTAGGGTTGCGCAACAATTATTATGAAGATGATACATCACCATATCTACTTATTATTATTATTATTATTATTATTATTATTATTATTATTATTATTATTATTATTATTATTATTATTATTATTATTATTATTATTATTATTACTACTATTATTATTATTATTATTATTAATAATAATAACATTAATAACTATTATTAATATTATTTTTGTTATGATTAGTATTATTTTAATTATTATTATTATATTATTAATATTGATAATAATTATTAATATTATTTTTGTTATGATTATAATTATTTTAATTATTTTGTATTTTTGTTATGATTAGTATTATTTTAATTATGATTATTATATTATTAATATTAATAATAATTATTAATATTATTTTTGTTACAATTATTATTATTTTAATTATTATTATTATTATTATTATTATTATTATTATTATTATTATTATTATTGTTATGATTATTATTATTTTAATTATTTATATTTTGTCAATTTAATAACTAATAGATTTAAGATTGTGGCAATAAATATATATTACTTATTATTTATTTACATTATTATTAATATTATTTTTGTTATGATTATTATTATTATTTTTGTTGTTGTTGTTGTTGTTTATGGTTATTATAATTTTAATTATTAATATTATGTCAATTCAATAACTAATAGATTTGAGATTATGGCAATAAATATTTATTACTTATTATTTATATTATGATTATTATTATTAATGGTATTATTATTATTATATTTATTCTTAATGTAGGGTTAAATTAGTAAAGTTAAAATTAGGGTGTGAGGTCAAATTAGTAAATTTAGAATTAGGGTTTGGGCTTAGAGTTGCTATCAAGTTGACATGTGGCTAGGGTTGCCATCATGACAACCTTGCATTTATATATAAGATTTTAATTAGTAAATTGATAATGGTAATTCATAATAATTATAATAATATATTAACCTCCTAATTAACTTAATAGAATAAATAGGCTAATAATAATCTTACTAATACTAATAATAATAATTCAAATAATAGCTAATAATAATATTAGTTAGTAAAATAAATATATAAATGATAATAAAAATAAGTAAATAATGAAAACTAAATTATACTGGAATATAAAAAAGATAGATAAAAGAACCCTTAGGATGGGATATATGGGCTAACATTTTTTGGGTCCAAATACCTGTTAATTACACATCTCTATTTAATTAAAAAGGTTTTATAAGAGAGCAGATTTAACAATAGATATGTTAAACCCCATGGCTCTTAATTTTAACACCCTTAGTAAATTAAAATATGTGAATCGTGTCGGGTAAATTTTGGGGTATGACAGCTGCCCCTGTTCAATCTTCTTAAACCTGAAGAGTCAGATAGGCACGTCTGCCTATCGTGATCTAAAGGTAGAAGATGATTGAACACTGAGAATACCCTAAAATTTGCATTTGTCGGGAAGGATTTTCTGCGGGAGATGGGCTTAGAGATGCCATCCGAGGTAAATACCCCTCTTTTTCTTGGATGTGAAGTAGAGACTTTTGAAAGGGACCCCTGTGTTTTGGTTGTAACACGGCCTAAAAAGGCAACCTGAATTTTATGCAATGTTATGATGCATGCGATGCCTGATGCAGTGAGCTTCTCAAAATAAATGAGAGCCATGTATGTATATGCGTAATGTATGAATGAGGTATGTTAGCTGAATGATGCATGACTATTAGCTATGTTAGTTGAAGTATGTTAGTTGAAGTATGTTAGTAAATTTTGAAAAAGAAAAATAAAACCTTTGTTGATGATGTTTTGGAGACTCACGACTCGAGGGTCGGAGAAATAGCATGTCAAATATTCACGACCCAAGGGTCGGAAAATACACCTATCACAACATGAGGGTTGGAAATCTCACGACACGTGGGTCGGAAAATACACCAATCACAACACGAGGGTTGGAAACTAGGCTTTTGTAGTGTATGTATGTCTGCTGATGTCAATCCCAAGGTTTTATCTCCTTATTGAACCCGTTGAACTTGTTTACTCCATATTTTCACCTACACCGCGGCTATGCTTATGTTGGCTTGGTAATGTTTATGTATGCGGGTAATGCTTATGCTTATGTATATGTTGCTTGATGTAGCGAGTGGAACAAAAGATGCGGGTAATGTTTATGTATGCGGGTAATGCTTATGCGGGTAATGTTTATGTATGCGGGTAATGCTTATGCTTATGTAATTGGTTTCTAAGCTGGGAGTTTTGCTCCATTGGTACCACATGCATGTGCGTTGTAACGACTCGCATTCCACGTCGCATATTTGAGTTGTTGTGTTGATAAATTATTTATCGTATATTGTTGTGGTTGATGTTGCTTGGCAAGTTGGGAATAGATGATCTTTGTATAATTTGATCTAATATATGATTTATCATACACTTAATTATATGGTTTGATATCTCACCCCTTCTGTTTGAATGTTACCCCTATGTTGGTAACGCGCAGGTAATCCAGAGTGAAAGTTGTTTATCTTCATTAGTTCAAGTTGGTGTCATTGCTCTGATACGTAACACTCGGGGGGATGAACGCATTTTGTTTTATTGTTGAATTTCCTTCAGTTGTTTAATCTTAATTTGATTACATGAAATACTTGTTGTTATGAAGTTGTTTTTAGTTGAACAAAAGATGTTAAGTAATTAAGCTGAAGTTTGTGAATCTGCTGCATAGTATTAATAAAAGTTGTTGTTAATTGTTCATCCAAGTTTTAAAGTGTTATGTATCTGTATCACATGAGATTAAATTATATTTTGATTGTTTTTAAAGTAGAAAAGTGTAGCATCTCATTTACATGTTGAAACTTTGTAACTCTGATTTTATTATTATTCGTTGGGTAGAAATGGGGTTTTACATTAGTGGTATCAGAGTAGGTCGGTCCGTCCGGCCAAGTTGTTGAGTCTGTAGAGTTGTGCGACTGTTGAATACTGTCAGTGTGTGATTCCTTAGTACGTGACATGTGTACGAAACACTTTCGGTACTTGTTTGCTTTTCTAATCGATTGTTGCAGGAGTTAGTTTGAGATAAGTGGGGGAGAAGCTTTGCTTCTCGGATATGTTTTAGTTGTAAGGTGTTGGTGCAGTATGATGTTGATGGCGACAGTGCAAGTATTGCTGAAATTTCTTTGCTTCCCGAATCCGAAGGTGACAGGGATTCAAGACCTTGTTTGTTAATTAAGTTGAAGCATCTTGATGGAGAATGATCATACATTGTTGACGTTGGAAAGATGATAGAGTGATAGATTGCTGTAGACCTTGTCGTGGGATCCTTGTGAACAATTGTAGAAGTTGTTGGAATGCCTTGAATCGCGAGTCAGAGTTGGAACTCGTGGATATGAGTAGTTTTGTGAGAAGGGATGGAGTCTTGGTGTTTCGAAGACAGAGATTTTCGGAGAATTACCGTGTCTCTTGAGTTATAAGAAGAATGAGGTTGTGAAATGTGATAGAATTTATGTTTTATGGTTCCAAATTATTACCGTATGTTAGGTATGGATGGATAAGTGCTTATTTCATGAAAGGTGACTGAACTAGTTAGATTTTAGTGAAGACTTAGTATGAACCCGAGGGCTGTTCGCAAGAATTTTTTTGGTTTTTAGGGAAACTTCAAAAATTCATAACTTTTGACTAGGGTGCCCGTTTGACGCACCGATCGAATATGGGAAAAGCTCATACAATGTACTTTCTTGTAAAAATGGTTTCTTGTTCAGGATATGGATTTAAATTGGTGTTGTTACCCTAAAAATCTTCAAAGGTGTAAAAGGACACGTTTCTCCAGCTAAGACTCTTTTGATTGAGAGAAGACTCCTACAAATGAAAGCCCATGTGGCAGAAAACACATTAAGCATTTGAAGCAGACGTGTGTCGAAGAAAGTGTAAGTCGAATCAAGATATGAATGTCGATCACAAAAGATTCCCATGCTTAGAAAAATTATCATATTACGTCTGTTGACAAGATATAAGTTGTCGAAGCCAAAAGCGGTTAACCCAAGATCAAGAGCGGGAAGTTTCAAATTTAAACATCAGGGGCAGTTATTCCTCCAGATCGTGTGTTGGAAGCGCCAAATACACACAAAGATCCCACGAGGCAGTTATTCTAAGTTTTAATTCCAGCCGTAGATGATTTCAAGCAGTTACCTTTGTAAAGCACTATAAATAAATCATTTTGATGTAAAAAAGGGGTGTTCGCTGATACATCCAAACTACTTGCTGATACTCTGCCCAATTTCCGACTTCAGGAAAAAAGAGTTGATAAGTGTCTTGATGTACGTGAATCACCATTCTCATTTCAATGCAAAACCTTTACTTTTTAATTGTGTGTTTTGAAGCTTTTACTTGTATTTTGTTCTTTGATCAATACTTATGCTGTATTTTTATCTTTACTAAAGAGTTTGCAACTACTTGTTTCGTATAAAACAACATCTGAATTTGACATTCCCTGGCGGTCACGAGTCACCCGAGCGGGTCAGAATCAGAACACCCAGACTATGCCGAGTTTTTAAGTTTAGGTTTGTCTCCGTCGGTCACGAGTCACCTGTCGGTCAAATCTAACGTAAAGTGTGGAAAGCCCTTGTACTTGTCTTAGTCTCAGAAAACCATTTTTTAGGATAACATCATCGACAAGATCAGTACAAATTTCAAAAACCTTAGCACTTGTCTCAAGATCAACTGGTCGATCTTGCAAGTAACCCTTAGCTTAAGGCTTTGGGAGGACCGGCGATTGTTTGCCAATTTCCACTGTAAACAAACCTCCTAAGAAAACCATATCTAGGATGACTAATCCAAATAATGTAGATGAAGTGCCTTCACAGTCTTTGGAGTCTTAAAACATTGTGCTTACTCAGGTAGCACCATATCTTCCATTGACAAATGCGACCACGACAGCACCGGTTACAGGGCCAGTGGTCACAGATATCCCTGTGCCTCCACCTGAGGGTACTGGATTGAGGGTAACAACAAACATACCATTTAGGCCTAACTTACCTTGCTTTGGAACTGCATACCCAATGTATGAAACGTCGTATTCCTTGATGGCGGGAAATCAGTCGACGACAAACCCAACGTTAGTGTCGGATAACGCTCAGAGCCTGAATTCACCCGTTAAAGGATCTATACCAGGCGCTTAGAATAGAGCAAGCCAAAATAGAGTTGTGCCATTGTCAAACACGTCTGTAGTAGTGCTTAGGCAGCAAATGGACGATAGCAATCACGAGTTGGTTAACATGTTGACTAACCAGATGGAAACTGTTTTTAATCCCATAATGCAGGAGTCAGCTGAGTCGAATAGACAAGTGGTTGATCAACTCACTTGACTATGTAATTTCATGGGGGCACCCCAAACACGTGGTCGACGAACTCCTCAGACGAATAGGCAAAATGTCGTACCTGTACCGCCAGGAGTAGATTAAATAGACGATGAAACGGTGTAACAGGACCAAATACCCAGGTTTCAACCAAACCAAGGTGGATCAAGGGAAAGACGTCAACCAGTAGTGTTGGTGGGTCGACAACAAGACACTGATCAAATCGTCGAATAATATCAATAGGAAGAAACAGCGTTAGAGAATAATCTGACAATGATTATTGAAAGAATTATGGCCATAAATGGAATGAATGCACCGTTACAAAGGCCAACGTACTCGTCTCCATTAGCTGAGTATATTGTGCAAACGGAAAACCCCATAGGTTGGATAATACCCAAGTATACCAAGTTTGGAGGGGAAACGGGAGAGTCGACCTTCGAGCACATAGCCAGATATCTGACTGAATCAGGTGACATGTTAAACAATGAAAGTTTGAAAGTGAAACATTTCCCCTCATCCCTCACTAAGGCGGCTTTCACATGGTTTACCATGCTGCCCCCAAATTCTATTGACTCATGGCCTAAATTAGAAAATCTTTTCCATGAGCAATTTTATGAGGGACATTCAAAAATTAGTTTGGTCAATTTGTCGAACATTAAGATAAGGTTTGCTAAGACCATTGATGACTACCTGAACAGGTTTACGTCGTTAAAGGAAAAATGTTTTACCCAGGTACCCGAGCATGAACTGGTTCAAATGGCTGCGGCGGGTTTAGATTATTCCATCAGGAAAAATATAGACCCAACCTTCGTTAAGAGTATGTCTAGAGCTGCCAAAATGGGCCGAAGCCCATGGGCCGACCCATTTGGCCCGAAAAATTTTAGGGCCTGGGCCTCATTTTTCGAGCCCATTTACATCCGGGCCTTTTTTAGCCCGGCCCTAAAAAATATGGGCCGGCCCGTATGGGCCATGGGTAGCCCACCGGCCCGAAAAAATTAAATATTTTTAATATAATTAAAATTTATCCTTTCCTAATTATAATTATTATAAAAATTTATAACATTTTCTTGTTATAATTATCATAAAATTATAATTGTCATGAATATTTATAACTTAAAATTTGTTGGAACAAGTTATTTAATTATTTGTGCTACATTATATAATTTGTGATGTATTTTGGATAGTTTAAATTAAGTTAATGTGTTGTTTTACATTTTAATTATTAACTTATATGGATTATTTAGAAATTATAATTTTGGATATAAGATTTAATATATATATATATATATATATATATATATATATATATATATATATATATATATATATATATATATATATATATATATATATATATATATATATATATAAATAATGTATTCTTGCATGCAATTATATGGTTACTTACAAAGATAAGGAGAAAATTTTAGTTTTTTATAGAAATGGGCCCGTTTAGGGCCGAAGTCCATTTAGGGCCGGGTAGCCCGCAGCCCAGACAGGGCCGGGCCTGGGTAGTAAAATTAGAGCCCATTTAAAAATGGGTTTTTTGGGCCCGGCCCTAAAAAGCCCGAAGCCCATATGGGCCGGCCCATATGGGCCGGGTAGCCCATATTGACAGCTATAAGTATGTCAGAGTTGGCTGATAGGGTTCGGCACCTTGAGCGTTTGCGATTGGAAAAAGTCAGGCATACTAAAGCTAAGGCTAAGAAAGAAAAAGTAGCCTATATTGATTATGACGACACAGACCCCATATATGGGGCCGACTATATCTCTCCGACTGAGACAGAGATCGACTTGGCTGAGATGAAACTAGGGCCTGCGTATGAGTGTAAATCTTTATTTCTGTCGAAAGGAAAAAATGTCTCTGTCGACAATAACTTAAAATTTCCTAAAAAAACTTATACTTTTGATGTTAGTAAGTGTGAGGAGATTTTTGACGTATTAGTTAATGATGGTCAAATTCTAGTACCTCCAAATGCTAAGTTACCACCATTAGAACAGCGACAAAAAAAGAGGTTTTTGCAAATAACCCTTAATTATCTTGGGCATTCAACCTCTCAATTTTTTCTTTTCAGGGATTTGGTCCAGGAATCGCTGCAGGAAGGTCGATTGAAGTTTGCTGCCAGAAAGATGAAAATTGATTCTAACCCTTATAGGCAGGAAGAGGATTTTTTTGTTGAGTCTGTCGAAATTAACATGGTGGAATTGACTGAGCTCCCGGAGGATATGCTGGAAGAAAGTACTAGCGAAAGTCCTCAGGTTCGACTGGCTGATGTTTACCCCAGGAATGATGAAGACTTGCTGGATTTTCTATTTCGGTGCAAAAGCGAAGATACTCAAGTAGGATTGTACCCTAGATACAGTGCTTTGACTGATAGGGTTGCCGCTGAAAACTTCCAGAGGCTACAACTAGATAAAGGAAGAGCTCAATGGAATAAGAGAGACCCAAGAACATCCCAAGTCAAGCTAAAGAGCTACATACCTTCGGCCGCTGCACCAAAAGGTACCTGGATCAAACCCCAAATGTCGATGGGGATGCCCGAGGTTGTCGAAGCTGCAAAAGACAAGAAGGGGGAAGATATTGATGAAGCTGATGTTGCGGAGATGGCTTTGCACAAGCCAACTTGTTACTTTGTAATGAACAATGGCTCTATAGAGAACCAAGATGCGTTCTTCGAACGACCAGACATGGCAATGAGTGGCCATTTGAAACCTTTGCTAATAAGAGCTAATGTCGAAGGAGTTGCCGTTAACAGAGTGTTGGTCGACTGTGGTGCAATTGTAAACATAATTCCACATCATACTCTGAAGAAGATCAGTATGTTCGACACTGATATCAGGTCTCACAACGTGGTCCTCTCCGACTACGAAGGAAACACCAAAAACACTATGGGTGTAATTCAGGTAAACATCACTGTCGGTTCGGTGACTCGACCCACCATTTTTATGGTTATTAAGGGGAAGCCCAACTACAATCTGTTGGTTGGGAGAGAGTGTCTACATGGCGTTGGGGCTGTTCCTTCCTCCATACATCAACGTTTGATTATCTGGAGGGAATATGGTATCGTCGAGAACATCGAAACCGACCAGAGTTATTTCATGGCTGATGTTAATAGTGTCGGCCAAAAGCAGTTCGACATGAAACTGACCAATATAGCTCCCTATCAACCAGCTGAAGATGTTCACACGAACTTGAATGAAGCATTTGTTTCTTTGAAGTTGCATGAGACTTATGGTTTCGTATGGGACTTGGAACCTTTAGAGGATCCATATGTAATGGACCCTACGCCATTAGGCTGGGGAAACATCAACAATGAAGATGTCTGAGCTAGAAGCTCTAAGAAATATTTCGGTATACGTTGCTGAAAACAGAATAAATTCGGCTTTAGAAGCTGAAGAAAATACGGCTGAAGAGGCCAACAAACTTTGAATCTCAGAATAAAATTTGACTATTAAAACGGAGTCACCAGAAAGAGAAGAAATGGCAGAAAACGTCAATCGACAACGCCTCGATTGCATATATGACGAGGAACCTTTAGGTTTTGATAAAGATCCCATGGCGCTTAAGAAAAAGCAGCCACAAGATCCTTTTGAAGAAGTCTACCTTGGTGAAGAAGGGGACAAACGGCCCACATACATCAGCACCAACATCGACCAAAAGCTCAAATCAGAGGTAATTTTGCTATTAAAAGAATGGCTTAAAAGCACCTTTGGTCCCTGTAAGTTAGCGAGTTTTTGATTTTCGTCCCTGTAATTTTTTTTTCTGGGACTGAGTCCTTATATTTCACTTTCGCGTTTGTTTTAGTCCCTAAATTCAAAATCCGTAGGAAAATTCGCAGGAAAACCTGCAGATTTTCCTGCGGATTTTTTCTTTAGGGACTAAACCGCAAGCAAAAAGCATGATATAGGGACTCATACCAAGAAAAAAAACATACAGGGACGAAAATCAAAAACTCGCTAACTTACAGGGACCAAAGGTGCATTTAAGCCTAAAAGAATTTAAAGATTGCTTTGCATGGGATTATAATGAAATGCCTAGTTTGAGCAGGGAATTGGTCAAACTAAAGCTACCAATACAAACTAGAAAGAAACTAGTAAAGCAAACACCTCGACGTTTTGCCCCAGCAGTAATGTCGAAGATAAAGGAGGAGGTCGAAAGGCTCCTTGTCATACCCCAATTTTTGACCCTAAAATCATACATCAATTGCATATTAATCACTAATCAAGAGCACCATTGTGAGGCTTTGTCTTTGATACTGTGATTGCCTCTGAGGGGAATCATCAAGCACTTTTAGCTTTTTATTTGTTTAATACTAACCAAAATCCAAAAAAATATGTGTTTTGTCTCTTTTGTTTACATTTTACAGGTAAAAGATCGGGCAAAAATCAAAATAGTGCAAGAAGAATTTTTTTTGAAAATTGAAGGTGGAAATCGATTTACCCCTGTGGGAAATCGATTTCCTGTGCGCAAAATTCAAAAAATATAAGGAGGGAAGCTTGACATCATTTTGGCACCTTTTTTATTTGATCATTTTACCAATTTTCCACCTCACCAAAATTAATCCCTTCATTAAACCCACTTAAACCTCATTTTACCATTTTTACCATTTAAATGCCATTTAATTACCAATTAAACACCAATTAATTACCAAACACAAAATGACCAAATTGCCACTACTCTTGATCTCATCCTATAAATAGAGGTCTCTACTCTCTCATTTCTCAAGCTTGGAAAGCCAACAAACCCCTTGCAATTTCTCTTCTCATCCCTACCAAATTCACCAAAGCTCTCTTTTATTTCATAAAGTTTGTGAGTCACATCTTGAACCTCACAAATTTTGAGCTAAACAACCATCAATTTTACTCTTTTTTTTCTTCAATTGTTGAGAGATCAAGATTTGTGTTGGTGATTCTTGAAGTAGATCTAAACTTTGTTCAAGATTTGGTAATTTTCTTCATCTTTTTTTTTATGTATCATAATGTGATTCTTTTGTGCTTGTGTTCAATGCATCTTTGATGCTATATTGGTCCTATTTGATAGTGATTTGGTGGAAAATTCGTGCTACAATGGATATGTGATCATAAGGTGTTTGTATGTTTGCCTAAACCAAGTTTCAAAGTTCATAATGCTGTTTTTTTGAAAACTGTGCGCAGGAAATCGATTTCCTACAGAGGGAAATCGATTTCCACTCTGTTTTTTTGCGCCAATCTGAATTCTGCAGGCAGGAAATCGATTTCCTACAGAGGGAAATCGATTTCCAGTGAGGCAGAATGCTTGTTTTTGCTATTTTTGACTTGTTTTTGGTTCTAACTCTTCTTCTACTCCATTCTTTTGATATTTTCTTTGAATCACAAATTAGAGGCCTAATTTCTCTCTAATTTCAATGGACTTAGGGCGTCGATAGGATGAGAATCCAAATCCGCAAAATTATGTGATTGAAATTATGGATGAAAGGAGCTTTTAATGTGGTTCCATCTTTTGTTTCTCTTTATTTTGATCGATGAAAGTCTTAATACCTTGAGAATTCTTATGGATTCTTGGTAAAGACTAGATCACTCACCATTTTTCTTTTTGTGCGGTATTGCTTTCAGAGAGTGATCTACATATCGCTTCTCTCGCATGCATTAGCACATAAAGTTTTGACCGGCCTCGTTGTAGGGTGATTTCTATATAAATCACTTGGCGATCTGCTTAACATAGCGCAATATTTCGTGTCCCGAATCAAAAAGATCTAATATGGAAGAGAATTGTATGCGGTTGATTTAAGACTTATGAAGGTTTATCGTGTAGTCGCTATGATTTTATCAAGCTTCTGATAAATGTTCATTGAATTTAAATCCGAGAACATCCTTCACTCACCATCGATCTTAATTACTAACTTTGATGACATACTTGACAAGTTTCAATATGGTTATCTTTAACATCTAACAATTGACTTTAATTTCCGCAATTTATTATATTGCTCTTTAAATTTTGCTTTATTGCTTTACTTTATCATTTCATCATATTTACATTCCGCTATTTTCTCTTCGTCCATTTGGACACTATGTTTATGTTTCCGCTATTTTCTTTTCGTCCACTTGGACCATACTTTACTTTTATGCTAAAACACTAATAAACAACAAAAATCTAAAAAACGTTTAAGGCTCTCTTTCGGACTATCGGTTACTATCCTGAGCATTTTGGAGATTTGGACTTATGGACTTAGTACCTCTGGACCCTTGTTCTATTATTACTCTGTTGTTATTCTGTCTGTCTGGCATTGGTTTGTTGTCTGTTTGTGTATGCAGGTATTTCCTTGAAAGTCCTTGATGGTTAATTCCAAGGCATTGAGATAAGGATTTTACCCGAAAACAGCCGTTACTCTGCCCCATTTTGTCAGAATTTTAATGTGCTTAATGCGAAGTGGTGCTAAGATAATAAGTTCATCTGGATCCCCAAGTGATAATGTGTTGGTATTGATAGTCCAAAGGATGGGAAATCTACCTTGACTCTTAATGTCAAGTGTTGGCTTCTTATTTCAGTTAGACCGTTTCTTTCCCTAGCTTTTATTTTATGCACTAGGTTAGCCTCTTCATCTCCTCCCCTTCTTAGATTTTCAAAATCTTCTCCCTTTTTCAAAAACCTTCTTATGTTTGCAATCTTTTTCAAAACCTTTTCTTCAAAATATCTTTTGCCCTTAGTGGCTTTTTCTTCAAAAGTTTAGACACGATTAATTGTTGAAACGAGTGGTTATACCCCACGATTTTGAAATTGATTGATATAATGAGATCTTTTCCGCGTGAGAGAGCCAGTGGCATACTCGTTGATTTTATCCGAGTTGGAGCCCTTCTTTCATTTGCGATGCAAAGAACTCATTTGTTCTCATGCTCAAGATCAATAGCTGAGTATTTCTCTCCGACGATGATAAAGTGTTTATTCGTTTTTAAAATGTTTTCCCTTTAAAGTGGAACTACATTAGCTCTGACTTCTCCATTGCACCGAGGAGGTATGTAGGCACAAAGCTTAACGCTTTGCCGAGCTTATTTTAAAAATAAAACAAATCCTTTTTTAGCACACACGACACAGATTTTCAAAAAGGTTCCTGTGGAATACCACAAATATGAGGGGTGCTTAAAACCTTCCCCTTGTATAATCAACACCCGAACCTGAGTTCTCTTTTTGTTTTAAAAACAAACTTTGGGTTTTACGTTCTTTTCCCTTTTCCTTTGGAAAAAATAAAGCGCGGTGGCGATTTGAAACGAAATATTGAGTCGAGTCAATTCCATGGCTTCGATCTCAGATTTTCCCCGCTACACTCCTCAAGAGCAAGTTCATAAGAACTGCAAGGTATGTCGAATGGTTGGCTAATATCGTACCAGTCATGAAGAAAAATGGAAAGTTGAGAGTGTGCATTGATTTTAGAGATTTAAATGCTGCCAATCCGAAAGATGAATATACCATGCCTGTGGTAGAAATATTAATCGATTTTGCTGCTGGTTTTGAATACTTAAGTATGCTTGATGGTTATGCTGGTTATAACCAAATTTTTATTGTAGAAGATGTGCCGAAGACGTCATTTTGTTGCCCAGGGGCATTAGGAACCTACGAATGGGTGGTCATGCCATTCGGCCTAAAGAATGCTAGAGTGACATACCAGAGGGTAATAAATTCTATGTTCCATGATTTTATTGAGGACTTTATGCAGGTCTACATCGATGATATTGTGATAAAATCGACTTGTAAGTCGACACATCTGGAACATCTTAGAAAATCTTTTGAGAGGATGAGGCAATATGGATTAAAAAAGAATCCATTAAAGTATGCTTTTTGTGTACAGGAAGGAGATTTCCTAGGTTTTGTCGTGCATAAAAAGGGTATAGAAGTTAACCAAAGCAAGACCAAAGCCATTATGGACGTCAAGCCTCCATTGACCAAGAAGGAACTTTAGTCCTTGTTAGGGAAATTAAACTTCTTAAGAAGATTCATATCCAACCTAAGTGGAAAGACAAAGGAATTCTCACCACTACTTCGACTAAAGAATGAAGAGTTCATATGGCAGAAAGAGCATCAAGAGGCTTTCGAAAAGATCAAAGAATATTTGATGAAGCCTCCTATACTGGCACCTCATGTTAGGAATAGGCCCATGAGGTTGTATATCGCAGCCTCAGACTCGACTATAGGTAGAATGTTAGTTCAAGAAAATGACGATGGTGTCGAAAGACCTGTATATTATCTTAGTCGAATGTTAAATGGTCTTGAAACTAGGTATAGTGACATAGAAAAACTATGTCTGTGTTTGTATTTCTCTTGTATCAAGTTAAAGCAATATATAAAGCCAGTTGATGTGTATGTTTCCTTGCACTTTAATATTATTAAACATATGCTGTCTAAACCAATTTTGCATAGTCGAATTGGTAAATGGGCATTGGCATTAACAGAGTACTCTCTAACATATGCTCCTTTAAAAGCAATGAAAGGGCAAGTGGTAGCATACTTTCTTGTCGACCATTCCATGGTCTCCCTGCCTCAAAATTATGTCGATTTGGTGCCATGGAAATTAAATTTTGATGGCTCCAGTCATAAGAATGGCAGAGGCATAGGAGAGGTCATAATTTCTCCAAATGGAATTCCAATAGAGCTCATGTATTCAATCGACGGTGTATGTACCAACATTGAAACGGAGTACGAATCTCTGATAATCGGACTTGAACTGCTGCTAGAATTGGGGGCAAGAAATGTCGAAATTATGGGAGATTCTGAATTAGTAGTTAAGCAGGTTTCAAAAGAGTACAAGTGCGTTAAAAAGAATTTAATCATGTACTTTGTGATTGTTAATAGGTTGCTCAAACAATTCGAATCGACAAACATTCGACACATACCTCGACGAGAGAACCAAGAGGCTAATGACTTAGCGCAAGAGGCTTCAGAATACAAGAAAAATGAGGATGAAGAGCCTATTCAGGTAAGAGACAAGGTTCGAGCAATTGTGCTATCTTCTTCAAATCCGTCGATTATAAAATTGAATGTAGTTGATGCCGAGAATTTCGAAATTTTAATAGTCGAAAATGGAAAAGAAAATGACTGGCGTCAGCCATTGGTTGAATACTTACGCAACCCTACTGGTTCGACAGATAGAAAGATTAAATATAGGGCTCTAAATTTTGTTTTGATAGAAAATGAGTTGTTCAAAAAGATGGCAGAAGGGATATTGCTAAAATGCCTTGGGGAAAGTGAAGCATATTTAGCCATCTCGAACGTACATAGTGGAGCCTTTGGTGCGCACCAAGATGGACACATAATGAAGTGGACTTTGATGCGTTCAGGTGTCTATTGGCCTTCGATATGAAAGGATTGCATCGAGTTCGCTAAAGGTTTTCAAGTGTGCCAGATGCATGGGGGAATCCAACACGTTCCTACAAGCGAACTACATGCCATTGTGAAACCTTGGCCATTCAGGGGATGGGCTTTAGATGCAATTGGAGAAATAAAACCAGCTTTGTCAAAACAACAAAGGTACATTTTAGTCGGTATTGATTATTTTACGAAGTGGGTTGAGGCCGTAGCCCTAAGAAATGTCGATCAAGAGGCTGTGATAGATTTTTTACAAAATCGTATCATATGTCGGTTTGGGCTTCCAGAGACAATCACAACCGACCAAGGAACAGTGTTCACAGGACAAAAAATACGGGAGTTTGCACAAGAAGTTGGCATCAAATTGCTGACATCTACATCCTATTACGCCCAAGCAAATGGCCAAGTCGAAGCTGCCAACAAGGTGATAATTAGCCTAATAAAAAAACATGTAGGGAGGAAGCCAAAAAATTGGCACCAATCACTAGACCAAGCTTTATGGGCATGTAGAACATCTCCCAAAGAAGCAACTGGGACCACGCCATTTCGACTTACATATGGACATGACGCTGTGTTACCAGTAGAGATACACGTCTAGTTAATAAGAATACAAAGACAACATGAAATACCATCCGAGGATTATTGGAGCATGATGACAGATGAGCTTGTCAGTCTGGACGAAGAAAGAGTATTGGCTCTCGACTCACTAAGAAGACAAAAGGATGGGGTGGCTAGAGCTTATAATAAAAAGGTAAAAAATAAGGTGTTTGTTGTAGATGACTTAGTTTGGAAAGTGATATTGCCTATGGACAAAAATGATAGAATTTTGGGAAAATGGTCACCCAATTGGGAAGGACTGTTTAAGGTAATAAAAGTATTTACCAATAACGCTTATGAACTGGAAGAGCTGGCCCCAGATCAACGAATTATCAGAGTACATGGTAAGTACTCAAAAGGGTACAAACCAGCCCTTCAAGAAGTCACCATTTCGACAACATAATTAAGGGTCGAGGCAGAGCTGGAGAAAAGGTAATGAAACCAGCATAAAGTAAAACAAATACTGCATTTAAAATGGTTCAAAGAACCAATTTTCAAACATTTACAAATGTTACACCAAACAAAAAAAAATCCATACGCAAATGGCCACATAAAATCAGAAAGAGCCAAACTATTGTTGGAAAGACTTCAAGTCAAACTGGAGGTCCACAGTTTGATTTTATAATGTACCGGCTTTATCTTTGAATGTTTTTATCTCTGTTTCAACTAGAGCCGTAGCGTTGCTGAAGACAACGGCATCCATGGTCATTCTCAACATTTCCGCTTGAGTAGGAGCAATATCATTAGCAAGATCCTCCTCTTGTTTGGTGATAAGCTCCAACTCTGCGTTTAAGTCAGACATTTATTTCGACAGATCCTCAAGCCGACTGCGTATCGCTATAGACCTTTCTCTTTTAGGAAATTGCTCTTGACGTCTTTGACCAAGTTGAGCCTTCAACCCCTCTATCACCTGCTTCGCCTAAATCACGGTGTCCACATTGTTCTTCACAAGTGCCTGCTTATCCTCGATCAAGTTTTCACTGTCCTTCACACTTTCGATATTCTCAAGAAGAAGAGGGAGAAGTTTTTCAAAAGCCTACACCATGAACCTGCAAAACTCAAAGATCTCAAAGCCTTTCAGTTGAGCACAAGCATCTAAGAGCTATGGGCCAAGAGTCGAATCTTCACACAACAAATCAAGCAAGTCGGAACTAAAGGCATGTGTCCTGATTTTGTCTGTCAAGGCTTTGATTTTAGTCGCTTATGGCCCTACCTTGTCATTATGCTCTCGGGACTGATCATTGTTAGAAGGGGAAGTATAGTAACTCACAAAATTGTTTAGCCTCGCTAGTGCAGCATCGATATCAATGTCCAACGGATCAATCGACATCTTGTCAGTAGGATACATGGTTGAGTCGAGGGTTTTCTCTCCTGAGGTGCCAGCCACAGTATTTTCTCCCGTCATGAGTGTGGGTGGAGAAACTTTTTGAGCAGCAGTTGGTAATACATTTTTAGGCTTTTCAACAAGTGAGTGATCCGCTGATGTCGAAGGAAGTTTGGATCCAACCAAAGGAGAATCACCTTTGACTGGTATGGAAGGGGTGCCTTCGATAGAGGGATGATTTCCGTCTTCATTAGTTCCCAAGGCCTGTGAGGAATCTGAAAGACTAGAATTAGAACTAGTCGAATAAAGACTATAGTGTGTGGCGGGGCTATTGATCGAATCAGAATAATTGCGAGTAGCCATGATATTTAAATCAATTAACTCACCGGCGGCTAAGTTAGGATCATTGTAAGGAGGAACTTCGTCAGAAACAGGAGAGTATTCAGCTGTACTGGCCAAACTTGGCTGTTGGCTAGAAAGTCCAACCTGCAGAGAAAGGTAAAATTCAGAGAAATAATTCATTGCCTATTTAGCCATAAAAATATTCGACGTTAGCAAATACCTGTAACGCAAGGTCGAAGCTCCACTGTTTGGCTTCTCCTGTCGAAGCGTCAGCAGTACCTTATGGAGGATCCCGTTTCTCAACAAGATTCAGCTAAGAGGGAGTAAAAGAAACTGTATTCACAGCAAAGAATGTCAATATCGGAATGTGCCAAATCAAGGTGTTTTCAACAAGAGTCATACCTCTTCTTTTGGTGACCAGAGGCACATGGTCATCATCTGACTCCCCAGCAGATTCGACAACCGGGGAATCACTTCGAAGCTCCAGGGTCTTGATTTGTTTTTGTTTTTTGGCCTCCCCACCTCCAGGAAGAGACTTTTTCTTTCTCTTATGCTATTTGGAGCTAGAGGATCGTTGAAGGGATTTAGCATCTTGAGATGGCTGAAAAAGAAATGGAAGTTAGGTGAAGCTAAACTCTTAGGTCGAATCGAAAAAGAAGGCTAGGTAGAAGGGAGTACCTTAACCCCTTTCAGAATTTTGTTTGTCCTTGGATGATTTGGATTTGTCGGAGGGAGCAGTTGAAACCACTGACTGTTTCCGACTCTGGCATGAGATATTAGAATTTAAGAAATTGGATGCAAAAATCCCAAGGTCTAAAGAAATGAAAAGGTCAAGAGAAAGTTTACGGGAAAACTAACCTTGTTAATGGAGCGTGAAATGGGCTCCTCATCAGAATTGGGACTTTTGGATTTGGTCTGCAAAATAGATTGGTCAGACTGAGCAACGCCAAATCAAAACAAAAAATCCGCAAATGTTAAGTCGAACCTTTGGTTTGGAAGAACCAATTTTGTCGGGATTGCTGGCAGGAACTTCCTTGGTGACTGTAAGAGCAATAGCTAAAAGAAATGGCTAAATTAATAAAGCGATTAAAATTGGAATACGATAAAGCAAGCTTTCCAAAGGTTGTTACCATTAGGGATGGAGACAAGTGTTTTCACATATTGAGGAGAAACATGTAAAACACCCGGATAGTTATCCAATCGATACTTCGTTGATTCCAATCTAGCAGATTTTTTTCTTATAGGCATTCTGGATGTCCGACAAAGGGCAATAATACCAGTCGGGAACAGGTGTTCGAAATGCCAAAGCCAAAGGGCTAGTAGGAAAAGGAGGGAATTTATTTTTTCCAAAATGAAGTGCGTAAAGATACTTATCTTTTGCGTAACCAGGTATTTTCAATTGAGGGTTCTTACTGGTTACCTTCTCCTTTAACGTTTCATCCGCTTGAGAGATTGTCTGACGAAGATCATTGGGTAAATATACCACCTCGGAGTACTTTTGGAAAGCTTGATTCTGTTTAATGTTGGTAGCCTTACACTGAGTTGATTTGCCCTGCAAATGGTTAATAGCATTGGTCAGTTCGACGATTTTTCTGTCAGGATCACCAATAAAAGTGACAAAATAGGCGCGCCACCAAGTTTCAAATTCCTTGGTACAAAGGAATGCGGGCTTATTATGCAGAGAAAGGTAAAATTTAGAGCAGGTTTATTATGCCAGGTATTGTCGTAATTCTCTCGAACATGGTCCTAAGGCTCGTCGGCAAGCACGTCGACTAAAAGCTCATGGGAGTTGAACATAGATTTTGGGACCAATTGGCAGAGTCCAAACTGTCGAGCCACCAGGTTGGGTTGATAGGCAGGCAGGCTAGGGCTCATGCTTGTTATTGAGTAAGAGAGGAAGCGAGGAACCAAAATACGCCTCCAGTAAGCCAAAGATTTTTTTTTATGCTCTTCCTTCACAAGTGGGAAAATATTGGTAAGTCACGTCGGACCATTTTTACCACCAGCAAAAGGAGCCATGGACGGTTGAAAATCGACTCTCTTCAGCATGAGGTCGAAAATTAACTTGAAGAGGTCAAGATTTGGGGGACCCTTGTCGACAGGAGTCAATGGAAGAAGACGCTCCCACACATTGTAGACTTGGATAGGGGAGCAGGCTTTTCTCCTGTTCTTGAAGGGTTTCAGTACTTCAGAGAAAGTGGCATTTAGCCACAATTGCAGCAGCCAAAAAAGTACATGTACAAGGACGTTCTTTTTCTTGGTGCTGTTGGGATTATAGTTCTTGATTTGGGTAGTGATCTCCATCATCTACGTGTAGAGATTGGCCAATACCCCAAAGATACATTTCCATCGTTATGCAGGTGACTTGCAAGATGAGCGTATTGTTTGGCACTTGCATCGACCTGGAACATAAAACACAGCGTGACAGCCAGTATGTCAAGAAAGCAACATGCTCCTCATCAGTGATGTCGGCAATATCCTTATGAAGATGGGTAATAAAATTAGTATATGTTGGATTCTTGGTCTCACCGGCATCGAACCTCACCGATACTACTTCGACATCCACGTGGTTAAACACAATGCTAGTAGGCTTCATCCATGTGATAGCAGCAACATCCAAGAGGGTTGGAGTAATCATACCACAGCCAGTGTGAAAAGTGTTTGTCGAGCCCTCCCAAAAATACAAAGTTGCAGTTAGCATACTGTGAGAGTAGGGAATTCATATACGTGACAAGCACAACAAGGTATAAATACCTAACTCCTTCCACTGAGCTCCTTTGGTGGGTTCCAAGCGTGCCATCCAAGTACTAAATTTGGGACAATCCAGAGGTGGAACTGTTCAGAAATTCCTGTCAAAATAGCGTAGGGAGATAGGAGCTATAGAGGAAATCAACGGTGTAGTTTCTTTACTAGTTGGGAAAAGGCCCCGTCATCAGTAGTATAGATTTCGGAGGGTGCATCAACAGGTAAAGGACCTAAGAAAGATAAGGTTTTCCCCTCAAGTAGGAAAGGGATTAATACCTGATTGCCAGATTTTCGGCTTCTCATCCGCGAAGGGTGGTTCTGGAATGTAGGGTTTGCCGTTGATATGGAGGAGTTCGTAGGTTTTTGCTGGAGCGGTTTGTGGTTGAGCGTCTGCCATTGATGAGTGAAGAAGTTTGTTTGAGTCTGAAGAAAATTGCAGAAAGAGAAGATGAAACGTAAAAGAAAACGAAAGAAGAAAAGAAGTTTTAAAGCTAGGCTACTTATAGCCAATACATAGGGGAAAGAAGTGGGAAAATTTGTGTTTTCCAAAAGTCAGATCGTGTCAAGGTTTAGGACACATGTAGCTATATGGCTGCAGCAACGTGGGGTCCGCCACTGCCAGGGAAAAAGGGGCCATCATGATGCATTAAATGATCCCACGTCTCGAAACAGAAAGCGTGATACAGGTCATGATTGCATGACGTCACGGAAAATATGGAACAGTGAACCCACCTTATGAGGTAGTGGGAACGTCTGGATCGAAATAGGAGTTTCATAGATGCCATTGTCTCATGAGCCGACAAGCTAAAAATTTGAAAATGCCATCTCTGGGGGGCATTCTGTTACCCTAAAAAGCTCCAAAGGTGTAAAAGGACACGTGTCTCTAGCTAAGACTCTTTTGATTGAGAGAAGACTCCTACAAATGAAAGCCCATGTGGCAGAAAATACATTAAGAAGTCGAAGCAGATGTGTGTCGAAGGAAGTGTAAGTCAAAACAAGATATGAATGTCGATCACAAAAGATTCCCATACTTAGAAAAATTGTCATATTACGTCTGTTGATAAGATATAAGTTGTCGAAGCCAGAAGCGGTTAACCCAAGAATAAGAGCGGGAAGTTTCAAATTTAAACATCAGGGGCAGTTATTCCTCCAGATCGTGCGTTGGAAGCGCCAAATACACACAAAGATCCCATGAGGCAGTTATTCTAAGTTTTAATTCCAGCCGTAGATGATTTCAAGCAGTTACCTTTGTAAAGCATTATAAATAAATCATTTTGATGTAAAAAAGGGGTGTTCGCTGATACATCCAAACTACTTGCTGATACTCTGCCCAATTTCCGACTTCATGAAAAAAGAGTTGCTAAGTGTCTTGATGTACGTGAATCGCCATTCTCATTTCAATGCAAAAGCTTTACTTTTTAATTGCGTGTTTTGAAGCTTTTACTTATGTTTTGTTCTTTGATCAATACTTATGCTGTATTTTTATATTTACCAAAGAGTCTGCAACTACTTGTTTCCCATAGAACAACATCTGAATCCTGGCGGTCACGAGTCACCCTAGTGGGTTAGAATCAGAACACCCAGACTTTGCAAAGTTTTTAAGTTTAGGTTTGTCTCCGTCAGTCACGAGTCACCTGTCGGTCAAATCTAACGTATAGTGTGGTAAGCCCTTGTACTTGTCTTAGTCTCAAAAAACCGTTTCTTAGGCTAACATCATCGATAGGACCAGTAAAAATTTCAAAAACCTTAGCACTTGTCTCAAGATCAACTGGTCGATCTTTCAAGTAACCCTTAGCTTAAGGCTTTGGGAGGACCAGCGGTTGTTTACCAATTTCCACTGTAAACAGGTCTGTAATGAGACTTTGTGGTGTCGGTGTATAATATCAGTGTTTGCAATTTTTGGTAAACTTTGGAGATTAAAAACTTTTGGACCATAACTCTGTTTGGGTCGCCGTTTGAAGCGTTAGGAAGTTAGCGCGACGTTACTCTCCACAAGAATGGTTCCTGTACCTAAAATTAATTTAAATGGTAGATAGTGATGATTGTCGAGATACTTATATTATGGGTTGAAGAGATGAGAAGTTTTTTTGAGCTTAATTGATTATTGTCTTAGTTTGTTTGAACGATGGTGTCTCATTGTCAAGAGCGAATGAGATGGAAATTGTGGAAGGAATCGTAAACCCCAAAGGAGATGTGGTGCTTTAAGTGACTTGAGTACAAGTTCTAAAGGAATGCTATTATAGTTTGGTAGCGATGGTTTATGCTCCATTATGGTTGTCGGCTATCTATTGACAAATTAAGGAACTGATCACCCTTAATCTCTTATTGATAGTAGACGAGATAGTGTTGGATGGTATATACTTGTATTACTATCATATTAGTATGCAAAGTGATGGATGATTATATCGTGAGGATAGTCGCTCACCAGTTTGTGTGAATTAGTGGGAAAGTGGCTAGGAAGAGTTGAGATGTATTGAACAATTTGTAGTAACAGGTTTGTATGCGAGCTAATATTGCAAAGTGAAAGATTGAGAATATCAAAGTGAATAACGATTTTGGGGTAAATGTTAAAGAAAGTTCGAACTAGATTGAAACTTGTGAACCAGATAGTTGACGAAACTTTTAATGAGGACAGTGATTTAAGGTGGATGATCAGAGTTGCGCAGCTGAAGCGTGATGTGGCGCAGTTGCTATGCATGTATGACTCGTTATAAGTGAAGGATCAAAATATCAGAAGCCTGTGGGAATGATGTGTCTTGATCTACATGTTAGATATGATTGATTGTTGATATAAGAATGTGGTACCGGAACGCTATATTTTCTAGTAAATGATTGCGGATTTTTATAAGAAGGTTGTTGTGGATTGTTGGATGATGGTGAATCATGTGTACAATTGTTGAGTTATATTGTTAGGTTGGTGTTTTAATGATTTCGTTACCATGGCAGTGATGTTATTATTTATTTCCGTAAATAAGGAAGGATACTCCCTAATATGACGAAGTTGGTTATGTTGGCTATGGTGATGTCACTATAAGAGTGGTACGATGATGTGAATAGAGTTGTTGATGTTTCTTAATAATTGACATACATAGATACGAGAATGAAATTGTGTATGTGTTTTGGTGTTGAAAATGTCGTTAAGATGATAAGGTGATGCGATATAAGTGTGTTATGATTGTTACTATTTTAAATGTTGATATGTCAAAATATTGTTGAAGTGGTTGATAAGTTATTAACAATTATTCCGGGAAGGTATTGGATGATTAGAATGTGTGTATTGGATTTGAATCGTATTGAGTTATTGTTATGTCGGAAAAGTAGTGATCGAATAGTTGCCAACGTGACTTAGGGATCAGAGAGTTGGATGCGAAATTCGCGTTAGGAGTGGTAGTATTGAGTAGATTTTTGAGGACGAAAATATTCTAAGTGGGGGAGAGTTGTAACACCCGTAATTTAATTAATTATTTAATTAAATTATTTCAGAAATAATTGTTAAAATCGTTGAAGTTGTGAATTATTGATATAGTTGCTAAGTCGATTATTATTTAATTAATGGGTTGATTAAGTTGTGGAAATATTATGGTATTATTTAGTATAGTTAATATTAGAAATAATATTAATATAAAAAATTAGTATTATATGAGATTATTTGCGCCGAGCTTATTTTACTATTGTGAGTAGCAAAGTGGGGGTGTGAATGTGGGGCCCAATAAGAATAATATAGTGGAAGTAATATTATATTAGTTAATTAGAATTAAAAGAAAATAGAAGTTGCAGTAAGAAAAAATTAGGTTTTATAAAAGAGGAATAAGGGTTTGAAGAGGGATACGTAGAAGTTGCAGAAAAAGGCAAAGCTAGGAAATTCGATCGGAGAAAAATTATAGAGCAACCTCCAATCCAAGGAAAGGGTTGGGTTCTGACTCTATAATGGGAATTGTCTGATATCACGTTGTATTGTGTTGATTGTCTATTACTATGTTATAAATGTTAGTGAATGATCTGCATAACTAATTCAAGCGATCATGGAATCTTTCGGTTATGAATTATTCCTTGCTGATATGGTTGATATAATACTGTGTTGTCCTTGTATGTTGTGAAAATGTTGACGATCGATGGATAATTATATCTATGTTAACATTGATAATAGACGGAAGGAGTCTGTGTGGAGACTGGGAAACACGTTGTGCCGAGGGGCACATGTGTTGTGTCGAGTGGCATGGTTGAGATTAGAATGTGCCGAGGGGCACGGATGGTGGGTGCCGAGCGGCACAAGGAGTGGTAGAAGTGTTCCGAGGGGCACATGTGTGTATGCTGAGGGGCACGTGTGTGTGCAGAGGGACACACCTGTGAGCCAAGTATGGTTGGTTTCAGTAATTGCATCGTATAACTAGAGTAAAGCTAGCGTAATCCAACATGATATAACAGAGGTAACTTATTAATAGTAGTATCAGTGGCATAATGACAGAGTTATCAGAAACTAGTAGTATTGGTAGGGATACTATAATAGAAGCAAAAATTAGTTTAATAAATTACAGGATTAGTAATAAACTAATACCAGAGAGGATTTTGTAGCATAGTGTATGTAGCAAAGGTAACTTATTGACAGTAATAATAAATAACAGAGAACTCTTATTATTACTAATTTTTTTATTTAATAATACTCTGCTAAATTATACTACTTTGTTATTTAATAAAAGTTAGTTAGTAAACTAGCAGTGTTGGTAATGATTACGGAGTTAGTTTATAATAAAGTCAGTTTTGTAGTAATATATCAGAGTTAATATAATTAAATTACTGAGTAGTATTGGTAACAAGAATATATTAATGACAAAATTAGTATTAGTTTATAACAGAGTAGACATTAATGTAGCAGAGTAGGTAAATAAAATAGCAGAGATACTAGTAGCCGAGAATATAATAATTGTGGAGTAACAATTGTTGAAGTAATAGTAGACACTAGTTGTAACACCCGTTTTTAGTTTGCGTGTTTTATTTAATTATGTCGTGTTATGATATGTGTTTTTTTACTAATTATGTGTTAATTATGTGCTTATGAGATATTTGTGTGATTTTTGAGAATTAATTAGCATATTATATAAGTTAATGAGCTAGGAGTATTATTGGGCTTAAGGTAGCATTAGTAAGTGTAGGGTGCGATTTAAGGCCCATTAGTAATGAGAAAGATAGTAAGTTAAACAAAACAAGGGTTTTGGGGGTTTTAGACTTAGAAGCTCATTTTGACAAAGTTGTGAAAGAAGAAGAGAGAAGAGAAGAGTGAAGAGAAAGAGGGGAATCTCAATATTGAAGCTAGAGTTGTCTTCAATCCAAAACCTAAGGTAAGGGCGAGATTCTTTCATGCTAAAGGGATGTATGATGATGTTTTGGGTGGGATTTGATTGTATGTTTGTATCTATGGAAGTTGTGTGTAGAGATGTTAGGGTTTATGAACAAAATACATGAATTAATGATTTGAAATGTGTTTTAATTGATATATAGTGATGAATGATGGTAGATTTCGCGCTTATACCTGGTTAATTAATGTTTAGAATGAGTTATGGGTGAAGGGAGGGGGATTATGCAGGTCTGATACTGTTACTGAATTTCTGCAAAATTGCGCCTCCGCTAAGCGGACCTTGCTTTGCATTTCACTTTTGTCTCGGGTCGCTAGTGCTCTGCTAAGCGGACCTTGTTTGTAGTTCTCTTCTGGACCCCTTCGCTAAGCGGACCCTGTTTAACAAATTTTGTTCCAACTTTAAAATGACGTATCTTTTGAACCGTGACTCTTTTCTAAGTACCGTTTGAACCTATGTGAAGCTTTAATGTTTGTTTTTATGCGGTATATGCTTTTAATAACTTTGGAAACTCTTTTGAATCTTTATCGAATTGGATTGTTATAAGATGTATATGTTGTTGTGAGATGAATCATTGTTGTATGATGGTACAACATAGCGACGTGATTGTGAGGTGATGAATTACTACAAAAGTAATGATGTTTAGACGATGTTTGGATGATGTTGTTGCATGATGTGAATATTTGATTTGTGGATGTATATCATGTGTCGCATCCATTGCATAAGTGTCTTTTAGCCTGAGAATGGCAACGACTATTAGCCTGAAAGATGGCAACGACTATTAGCCTGAAAGATGGCAACGACGATGGCCCAATGGCATTGTTTGAGACAGGAGTTTACTCCAATGGTACCACATGCATTTGCATTGTTCGAGTTGCATAAGTAGAGTCGCATAAGAGTCGTAATTGGATATTTGTGTGTGCATAATGTGAATGCTAACTGGTGATGGAGTGCTAATTATTCCATTGATTATGTGTGATAATTGACAATGTATGTCTAATTGAACTGGATGTGAATGTTGTTGGTGACTCAATGAATGTTGTTAATTATGATACATGTTATGTGGTGGGAAGTGGATTACTTGTTTATGTTTTGTTTCTTATTATTTATCCTTGTTAAACTTCACCTTTATGTTATGTTGAGATTTGTTGGATATATTGTGCCATGTGGCCATGATGTTATGATTTATATTGTTGTTGATACTTGATTTCCGCTGCAATGCGAGTACTTATTGGATTACAATGATTAACGATTTCGATATTGTGCTCCTATATGTGTGTTATGTATCTAAGTAATTGAGCATGATATGCGTATGTGATTTTTGTTGTTTAAAATGTGACGCTCCGAATCGTTATGTTCTATTTGCTTTGAAATTCTGTACTCTGATATTTCTTGTTAATTGCGGGGTAGATTTGGGGTGTTACAATAGTGGTATCAGAGCAGGTCGGTCTTGTTCGACCATGAGTCATGTCGTACTGTAGTCTAACCATCGAGTAATGTTATTTCGTGCTGATTGCTTCTGTGTTATAGTCAAGACTTGTGATGGCTGGGAGGAATGATGCTGCGATAGCTGCTGCTTTGGAAGCTATGGCTCAAGCTTTGGAGAACCAACTGAATGGTGGAGAGAATGCTGCTTCTCGGAGTTTGGCTACCTTCCAAAGAGAGAACCCTCCTGTGTTTAAGGGAACTTATGATCCTAATGGCGCATTGACATGGCTTAAGGAGATTGAGAGGATTTTTCGTGTCATGGACTGCACTCCTGAACAGAAGGTTCGGTATGGGACTCATATGCTAGCAGTTTATGTAACAGCCCAATTTTATTAGATATTTTATTTATTAGCTTATTTGTGTGTTTTATTAATTATTTGTTGATTTAATTATTATGTGGTATTACTAAATAATTGAAATATCTAATTATATGCATATTTGTGTTTTATGGTTTAATTAGGTTATTAGTAGTATACTATGTATTGGGCCTAATTAATAATTGGATGGGTAATAACATAGCTAAGCCCATTAAGAGAAAGATAGTAAGAAGAGGAAAACTAGGGTTTTAGAGATAACACAATTTGGGAAAAGGAGAGAAAGAAGAGAAGAGAGGAGAAAGAACAAGAGAAGAGGAATTGTAGATTTCTTGAAGTTAGAAGGAGAAATTCAAGAGGTAGGGGTTTGAATCCAAGTTCTTATAGTTTACATGATTGGATAATGTGTTGCTTGTGTAATCTTTCATCTCATAATTTCATAGTTTTGGAAATGTTAGGGTTTATGATAAAACAATGAGATGTTATAATTTGTTCATGTTTAATGGGTTGTATGAATGACCCATGGTTAGAAACATGATTAGGAACATTATATGTGTGTCAGTTTTGCTTTCAATTGATGTATGGATTGTGTTTGGGTTAATGGGCGTTGTATGAGGGGGTGTCGCACGCTCGCGAAAAAATGAACAGAGTCGCCACCAATATATTTATCCCATAAGGGAAAGGAATATCAGAAAACTTGACAAAGGAAGGAACATGGTCTTGCGACCAGAGAATCAAGGTACGGGAGTCGGTTACGCGAGGGGAAGGTATTAGCACCCCTCGCGCCCATCGTACTCGATGGTATCCACCTATGTCTGTTTCTATCTAAAGGGTGTGTCTATGTCTATGTCTATATGTGAATGCATGCAAAAGAAATACGGGGAAAAGAAGGAATATTTACAAATGTTCTCGTTCAAGCCCCGCGACTTGATGCCTACGTATCCTTTTCAGGAATCAGAGCGCCGTAGTTCGGCTCAATATTTTCTGTTTGTTTTTGTGTTTTTTAGTTGGGCGGAGTTAACGCTCGCACTCTTGCATAAGGGGACAGTCTAGGATGCAATAGAGTGGAGATAACAATGCCCTTAAGAAAGGAGGTGAGAGAGTGATTTTGAGTGTTTCGAGGAAATCCCTTAAGCAAGGGAAACTCGAGTTACTCTTTGGTTGGTGTTTTTTAGAAATTGGGAACTTACGCTCGAATGGTTCCCTTAAGCAGAGGGAGATCCAAGCACTCGAATGATTCCCTTAAGCAAGGGAGATTCAAGCTTCCATTCCCTTTTTAATGATTTTCACTTTTTTATTAATGTTTTTTAAGTATTTTCTTTGTATTTTTTAAAGGGGATTTTATTTGAATATTTTTAGATGTTTTAGGTTGTAAAAGGAAAAGAATGAAAAGGAGGGACTAGCCTATTCTTTAATCCTAATTGTTATTGTTCCTAAAAAGAAAAGTACGAAATATTGAAAATATTCACAAAAGGAAGAGAATTAAGATCTAAACTATTTATGAAAATATTTACAAGCAATGGCATTTTTATTCATGTTTAAAAACTATTTTTGAGTTAACAAAAAGACTATTTATTTTTATCTTTATCAACCAATCAAGAATCAAAGAAAAATACCAATTAAAATTCAATTAAAAGAAACTAAAATTCTAAAAAGTCTAATTGAGTGAAAAATATTTTTGTCAATTTATTTAAGAAAAAGAATTATTAATTGCAAAAGATTTAAAAGCATAAAAAGAAAAATCAATTTTTATTATTCGTTTTTTTTGTTAACAGCAAGGGGGTGTAAAATCAATTAGCATTTAAACTAAAATTATGTACAAACGAAACTGGGCCCAAAATAGAAGGGGTGGAGATAGCAGGGCGTGTCATGGCCCAGTCAAGAGGCGCATGGTGTATAAGCAGAGTAGGGGTGCAGTCCAGAAAAGGAGATGGCCCAACACGCGCCAGGGCCCAATGCCTTGTGTTCACTACATTTCAATTATTTCATTTCATTTTTATTTCTGTTTATTATACTATGATCTCCATTAAACGTGACACAATATTGAAAATAACAAGAATAGTGTATCAATGGGTCACATTATATTTAAGTGACTAAAGACAAAAGGAAAGCTCTAGCCAATCAGAATGTAACACCTCACCAGCCAATGATTTAATCATGTAAAACAAAATCCAAAAAAGGAAACTGTCAGCCAATAACCGGACGCCATGCAGGCAACCGGAATCAAAACAAACAAAATTAAACCCTGCCGTCGGAAATCTTCCGATCATCTTCTCCGACGGCTCCGCCGGAGCTCGCAACAAAATGCGCCCAGAAATTAACGAACCATATACAGTTCCGCTCGATTTTTCACGTGGATTATGAATCCGGACTTAGATTCCTCTGAATCTTCCTCTATCATGAAAACCGAAACGAAAACGAAAGCCCTAACTAGTAAGACTTCCATTAAAAGGTTATGCTTCTACCATCAATCATTATGACACATAGAAACCAGATGTGCAATTCAAATACTCATAAGAACATCATCTCATACAAACTGAAATCATCTAAAAAATCCAAAGATCGAATGCAAATACGTATGAACCTATGGCATGTTATCTACCATGCTGCAAAGGGATTCAACGAAGCTAACCTGTCAATCTTGAACCTATGCGATTATCCAGGAAATTCTACACTTCCGGTTTGGATCTTGACGCATTTGACGAACGTGAATCCATGGCGATGATGTTGAGCAATCCTTCTGCAACCTCGATCGGTATGAAACAGACTCACAGATCTCCTATAGCGAAGAACTAGATGCTGATCACGTAATCATTGCGAAAGAACCACGAGAAGGATACACACGTGAGGAATCTCGATGATGATGATGATAGTGACGGCACAATAAAGATTGAAGAGGAAGGGATCTCTGAGAAATAAACTCAGAGATCCATGGTGATCTTGAAGCTAAGCTGAAGATGATGATTCCTTGCAATGGCAGAGACTTTGTTCCTTGAATGTGATGAAGATCGTGACTGGTTGTTGAAGAAGCTTTTGCGCTTATACATGAAAGTTGAAGATGATTTAGTTGGTTATGGAAGTTAGAAAACAGTTAGGGTTGTTGGAAGAAGATGAAGTGAGAGAGAGGAGAGAGTGAGAAGAGAGAATGACGTGAGTGATGAGAGGAGAAAGAGAATGGGGAAGAGAGAATGTGAAACTGAAAAAATAAGAGTGAGCGTGGATTCATGGAGGTTGTGGCTGCTCCTATTTATATGGTTAGTGTGAGATGAATGGAGGTGATTTCTTGAATATGGGACTTGGAGCATAGGCTTGCAACGAGTTCTTTTAGTTTTTCTTGGTGTGGGACATGGCTTATGGTGTGGTTTTAAATGAATGAAGTGCTGCAACAAGTTCCTCTTCCTTTGCATGGATATGCATGGAGTTTTGGCAAGCAAACTGGCCCCCTATACTCTCTTCATGCACAGATATCTCTTGCCATGGGTCATCAATGGACTTGTTCTTGGGCTCATTAAGAAGTGCACATGGAGTGGATGAGGTTTGATGTTGGGAGGATTGATAGACAAAGCCTATAACTCATTCAAAAGCTGCTGGCAAGATGATGAGATGCCCTTGAGTACTATCTGCGCGCATGCCTCATGCTTTTGGCAAAAGTGCAGTCTTGGTGGTGGAGTGACTTTGCAGCTTTGTAATTTGCTCCACACATGTCCAAAATTAATGATACTGGGCTCAATAGATAGAGGACATGGCAAAGAGTACCTCAATACCAAGCTCATGCAAAATGAAGACTTGTGGGGCAAGAAAAATGCCTTGAGATTTGGCACACCATGTGTTTGCTGAAATGCATGCGTGTGCCCTGGAAATCTGCCTTGGCTGCATGCAGGATTTGGTCAGTGTTGGGGCACAACTTTGGAAGCTTGCATCTCACTCAATATTTGTTCAATTGTCCCAATTCTTGTTTCAATGGATAGAGGAGATGGCAAAGAAGGGAATGATACCAAGTTTGCATTCATGGCACTTCTGTAGAGTTCTAAAAATGGCTGGAGATTTGGCATGCCATGTGTTTGTTGAAATGCCAGGTCATGACCTGACTTGTGACTTGGATCCTGACTTAAGCTGAATGGATTTTCAAGAACTTCACACCATTTTAACTCTTCATGCAAGCTTCAAATGAAAAAGTGTCCAACTACAAAGTTGTTCTCCTCCATGAGAGGAACAACTTTGATGTTGGAAATTTCTTCAAAAAATGTCATTTGCCACGTGTAAATCAGGGCTGAAGTGGACTGCTTGCCAAGTTTCTAATATGCCAAAATTTTTCTAAGTGTTGGAACTTTTGTCTTTTTGCTATTTTGGCAACTTTTTGTCGAACTCCCGAGTTTATCCATTCTTTGACTTTTCTTGACTGATTTTCCACCAAAAGTCAATATTTGAATAATTCTTCTGATTTTGACCCAAAAGTCAACTGTTCTGATTTTTCCGACTATTGATGAAATTCCCGATTAAATCTCCTCCAATCAAATCCAGTCAAACAAACACATCCACATAGTCAGTATGAGAAGCTTTTCACACATAGAAACCATTCCTGATTAAATGTTGACCAGAAGGTCAACTGGTTGACTTTGGTCAAAGAAACCCTGATTTAAAGAACCAGATGATTTGCAAGCCAGTATCCTTCAACCAATGCCTTGACTTGAGACAGAGAGAAACCCCAATCCAGGAGGACTTCCTTGAACATAGAACCACATGATTATACCTCAGTCTCCTTATTCTCTGATCAAAATTCTTTGCAACAGAGCTTTTTCTTGCTAGCCTTTGAATAGCACCAATGATATGAATGCATGAGTGTGAGTTATGACCTAAGTGATGTATGTACATGAATGCAAAGCCTAAGCCAGTTAGAAGTTAAAGGGTAGGACAAATTTGGGGTATGACAGCTGCCCCTATTTAATCGTCTTATACTCGAAGGTGAGATTGGCGCCAGCCTTTCGAACATTCGAAGTAGAAGAAGATTAAATACCAAAGACCTGAAATTTGTCCTGAGGAGATGGAGTGGTCTTTATTCTTTATTTATTTTTGTTTTGATATCTGCTGGGGAAAGAGAAATTTGTTTTTCTGGTGGAAAAATTTATGGTGAGTAATGGTTGAATGGTGATAGCTTGTAACGTGGTAACGGTGCCAATACAGGGTTTTCAAAGAGAATGGTTATATGAAACAATGACTGAAAGGATAAGATCTCGTATGACCAATGACTCAACAACGACTCGACATCAGGAGAGGATCTCGTACGATCTTCAGGACTAAAAGGAAAAGATCTCGTGTGATCTATGACTCAACATCGACTCGACAACAGGAGAGGATCTCGTACGATCTTCAGGACAGAAAGGAAAAGATCTCGTGCGATCTATGACTCAACATCGACTCGACATCATGAGAGGATCTCGTACGATCTTCCGGACTTGAAAGGAAAAGATCTCGTGCGATCTATGACTCAACATCGACTCGACATCAGGGCTGAAAGAAAAGGATCTCGTACGATCTTCAAAACTGAAAGGAAAAGATCTCGTGCGACCTATGACTTAACATCGACTCGACAACAGGAGAGGATCTCATACGAACTTCAAAACTGAAAGGAAAAGATCTCGTGCGACCTATGACTCAACATCGACTCGACAACAGGAGAGGATCTCGTACGAACTTCAAAACTGAAAGGAAAAGATCTCGTGCGACCTATGACTCAACATCGACTCGACAACAGGAGAGGATCTCGTACGATCTTCAGGACTGAAAGGAAATAGACCTCGTGCGATCTACGACTCAACATCGGGAGAAGACCTCGTACGATCTTCAAGACTGAAAGGAAAAGATCTTGTGCGATCTATGACTCAACATCGACTCGACAACAGAAGAGGATCTCGTACGATCTTCAGGACTTGAAAGGAAAAGATCTCGTGCGATCTATGACTTAACATCTGGGGAAGACCTCGTACGACCTTCAGGATAGAAAGGAAAAAGATCTCGTGCGATCTATGACTCAACATCGGGAGAAGACCTCGTACGATCTTCAGGAAAGAAAGGAAAAGATCTCGCGCGATCTATGACTCAACACCGGGAGAAGACCTCGTACGATCTTCAAGACTGGAAGGAAAAGATCTCGTGCGACCTATGACTCAACATCGACTCGACAACAGGAGAGGATCTCGTACGATCTTCAGGACTGAAATGAAATAGACCTCGTGCGATCTACGACTCAACATTGGGATTTGGTTTTGAAGTGGTTTGCCAAGTTGAAAATTGGGCTTTGAAAGGGTTTGCCAGGTTGGAAACTGGGCTTTGAAAGGGTTTGCCAGGTTGGAACTGGGCTTTGAAAGGGTTTGCCAGGTTGGAAACTGGGCTTTAAAAGGGTTTTCCAGGTTGGAACTGGGCTTTGAAAGGGTTCGAAGGTCGGAAGACAAAGGATTCGCAACACGGGGGTTGGACCTGAAAAGTTTTCCCATACGGGGGAGGGACCATGGAGACTAGTGACGACTAGACTCGATCAAAAGACATCGGTTGATCATTGAAGAATCATGAAGATGTTGATGCTTGCGAAGCATAAGAATTACATTAATCCCTCAGGCCAAAGGCGGGGTGTAACTCTTCAAGAGTGGCAATCGTTCGAATTGCCACGCACCAAGTATGGTTATCCAAACGATTGAAAAATGAGATGGGTTGAATGCCCACCCTCATTCGCACTCTAATTTGTACGCAGCACACGGGAAATAACCACGACAAGACTAGTAACGACTAGACTCGACAGGAAGATGATAGTAACCATTGGAGATTACGGAGATATTGATGCTTGCGAAGCATAAGAATTACATTGATCCCTCAGGCCAAAGGCGGGGTGTAACTCTTCAAGAGCGGCAATCGTTCGAATTGCCACACACCAAGTATGATTATTCAAACGATTGAAAAATGAGATGGGTTGAATGCCCACCCTCATTCGCGCTCTAATCTGCACGCAGCACACGGGAAATAACCTCGGAGACAACGATTCTGACGAAGAAAGACATTGCATCCGATCCACATTGGAGAGAGAAAATGAGACTTCTTTTGGGGATTAAGGATATCAGGTATCGGCACCGTGGCATAAGGAGATTTGTAATGTAAGAGCAGATATCAATCGGAGTTTGCAAGGACAATATTTTATATGGGGAAGTATCGTCGTCTTGATCGAGTGATGATTTGTGTTATCTGGCTTATGCTTTGTATGCATGTTTGAATTTTTCTATGGCGTAATGCTCCATTTTGATGGATATGCTACGCTTTTGAGGATGCAATGTTATATGCGATGAAAACTATGTGCAAAGTGCCAAATAAAGGCATTAGTGAGGTAAACACCAGGGAGAATCCCCTTAGTATTAAGAATTATGTAGAGATGCCAATAGATATTGGACTTTGATTTGTAAGATGCACCTTCTTTGACTTGAAGAATGATTTCTGACTTCTCACCATGTGCCACTGCTTGGAGGATTTTCAGCTTGAGGAGATTCCCTCGATTCACCATGTTGGGGATGAGAGATCCAGATAAGAAGCCCAGATGGGGGAAGTAGAACAACTCCTAGGAGAAATAAACTCCTATGCTTGCGGGACGGAACAAACTCTCAGGAGAAATAAACTCCTATGCTTAGGGAGAGACCAAAATTATAGGGGAAATAAACTCCAATGGTCGGGGAGAGACAATATGAGTCAAGATCTTGCCCCAAGCTTCACGACCCATGAAGGAATTTACACTAAAGAAACCTTGGAGAGATTTGTCGAATCTCGACGTAACTGCCCCAGATTGTTCAAAGCTTGAAGAGATTTATCTACATGATTTCCCCAGATATGTTGAATTTGAGAGGTCAAACCTCGACTCAACTGCCCCTGATTAGGTTCATCTTACTAGAATCCTCGAGCTTTCATGTTTTGAAGTCATACAAACACGGAAACAACTTTACCACGCTCAACGGAGTCTTCAAATTCTTCCCCTCAGGGTAATCAAAGAAGCATTAACTGTTCATGCCCAACGGAGTTCTTTGGACAACTTGCCCCTTGATGGTCAACATTTGAGATGATTAGCTTTTCCTCCTCGGAGTTCTCAAGTCTCTTGTACTTTGACATGATCAAGTTACTCACTGATTCTCATCCTGAAATTTTTTTTGATGTTTAAGCAGATGTTTTGTATGCAAAAGAATGTTAATTCTAAGAATGATAATTCTAATGCAAAGCGTATGTTAGTCTTGAAGTTGTAAAACTTTTTTATGCAATGAGGTGGTCACCTCTTGTGAACGAAATGCAAAGCGGGCATACAATACCAACATAGATATGTGTTACGCTTCATTGGGAGTCAGTTAAACACTATCTCCTTGGGGTGCGCTTTCAAGATAAACCCTACTTCAATTAGGACTTTTGAGGGTTGTAATTTGGCCGGGTTCGCGGTTTTTAGAAAACAAAGGATTTTTAGGCTCAAAATTATTTGGTGCCCACCCCCTTCGTGATGTTCTCCATTCCTATGTTCAGTTAACTCGACACGAGTGTTCATCCCTCACAAGGAATTTGAAATGGTTGAGGAATCAATGAGGTTCTTTGGACATGGCGGTCGCTCCCCTTTTATTCTTCCGATTCATTGTCACACGACTTTGTTTTTGCTTGGCAATTTCATCGTTTTTTTGTATGCTTCTTTTGTCATTTTTCTTTTCATCCTTTTCTTCTTATTTTGCCCTTTTTTTTTTTTGCTTTTTTTTTTAACAAGTCGTGTGATCTTGCGTTGCTTTCGATTTGTTGGAGGTGATTGTGACCGCCTCACTCCTTTGATTTGATGAAGGATTACCATTGTGGTATCGTCATCTCTTGATCTCTTGATGAAATAAGGATAATCATTACGGTTTTGACATTCCTCAACCTTCTGAAGGATAACCATTGTTGTATCCTTAGATGCATACCCTTTTGGTGAGTTTTGAACACTCGATCAAGTTAAATGAACACTACCTTGCCCCAAGGTTAAAATAAGGGTTTTTGTGATTAAAAAAGAAACTCCTACTTCAAGGCTCAAAGGAGTTGACGAGGGTCTATCTCCCTTATATCTCCGGTGTTTGGGGATTTGAAATAATGCCTGTACATCCTCAGTAGGGTTCTTATTCGAAAACACATGATTAAAAATTTTGCATTTTTTCATCATCATTCTCCCTCCGCTCGTTGCCTAAGCAAGAGATAAGTAAAAGTTGGTATCGTAATGCCAAAAACATTTTATGAGTGAAAACGAATGGGTTTCTTCAAGACGAACATAAACAATGCATTATGACTTTCATTCAAAAATTAACAAGTTTTTACATGCTAGCAATGCTTAAACAAATAATGAAACGTTACAAATGAGAATGCAATGAAGAAACTAAATGAATGCCATTGTTGAGGAGACTTGACTCCGTCTGGACTTATTGATCTTGAATACTTTTTGCAGTTCTTTCCAAACACTTCAGATTACTTCAAAAGAGAACTCCAACGAAGTCACCCATGAGTTGTAAACTTTTGCCTTACTTTAGGGATTCGAGCAATGCGAGTGATGCAATGCTCAAGATAAGAGTACGTCTTTCTTATCCCTCGTGCGGGAGCCCCAAGCATAGTTGCTAGAGTAGTAATCACCATCAGAAATGGAAGAACCTTGTATGGTCATTAAACTCAGGAGAGCTACTTGTGGTGAAGAGGACCCAATACTCGAATCTTAACCAATTGAAATTCTGACAAACGGGGAAGCGAATGAGAACAAGGCAATAGAATCACGTCAATTTGTTTCTCATATTCTTCTTGTCTCTACTAACAAGCGAAGGCCACTGAGAAGGAAATTACGCGAAAAGGCGACTGAGATGTGAAGTAGAACCTTGAGAATGAGAAGCATTGTGTAGAACACTCTTGATTACCACACGGAAGAAGATCCTGACGAAGTCACCCAGGAATTTGTAATGCTTTAAGGGATTCGAGCAATGCGAATGATGCAATGCTCAAGATAAGAGTACGTCTTGCTTATCCCTCGATCGGGAGCCCCAAGCAATTACCACACATGTACAAGGGATGATTACCACTTTAGCTTCGATATCCACACCAGTCGGAGTGGGAGTAAATGACCCTTGCATTTTTTTGACATCAAGCGCAAACCAACAATACCCAAATCCACGGAGTCATGACTTTTTATGGCTTTCAATCTTTTTTCAATAGGTGGAGCCTTTTGTCAATTCCACTAATCGGAAACTTGAAGACTTCAATTTCCCAATTGTTTTCATGATGTATCTCCCTCTTAAGAGTGATAGGAATCTCAACTATGCTTCAGACATTTGAATCCATAAGACCTTCTCTTGAGGTGAGATTAACATTTGCATTTGGCTTCTAAGGAACTTGTCTCAACTCTTCGTGTCTAAGAGAAAAAACTTGAAGAGCCTTCATACATTGATTCATGTTAATCCCCATTTCTGGTCTCATCTCAGTCAAAAACCTCACGGAGTTGTTCCATAGTTGATCTAGGAGCTTGTGGCGGTGAGAAGTCAAATCTGTTGTTGATCTTGAATTCTGGCAGAAAGGGTCCCATAAGTCTCTGAAAGAACCATGAAATGCATGATAGTATGAATGCATGTTTCATTTATGGAGAATCCTAAAGTCCTTTCACACATTTCCATTTTCTTTTTATCTATTTTTTGAACTCAAGGCTTGTTTGTATAGAATATCTTTTCTTTTCTTTTTTCTTTTTTTTTTATTTCCTTTTTTCTTTTTGTTTTTTTTTCTCTTTTTTTTTTTGGAAATAGACTTTAGGATTCTCACAAACAAAGTGGATGAAGTAATGATGTTATGCAATGCAAAAGCATGGGATCAAGGTCCATATAATCTTAGTAGCATCTGTACAATCTCTGGATAACTGATGTAAAGCCTCTGTACAAGTCAAATGTCACAGGATCAAAGGTTCGACGCCTTTTTGAATACCAGAATATCAAGCACCATGAGAACAGACCAAATAAAGGTCCGACCTCAAATATGAAGAAGCAATGGTATGTAGGAGTCAAGGTTTCCTGTCCCATCCCAATCTCACAGGTATGAAGTCTAGACACGGACAAGTGGTCCCTAATGGTCATTAGGGTCTACAGTTCCCATGGGGTACAAAGTGTTTGAGGCAACAAGCGTGCCAGACACAGTGTTCCATGAAAGAACCTCGCCCAGTTGTGGTACCCCATGTCAAGCTCGATCGTAGCAAGAGCCACGGGAATCAACATGAGCATCCACGCTAATCCTATGTGTCACTGGCCTGGGTAGTGGGCCTTTTACCTCACAAAAACCCCCCACCTGCAAAACAAAGCAGAAAAATATGTGGCCCCCACGGGGACCCATAATATAGTCCAGATGCATGATGTGCAAGCAGAAATAAACATGATATGCAAGCAGAAAATAAACATGCAAGCATATATACAAGATATAAACATATAAACAGAACAAAGACACACCCAATAAAAGAAACAAACAAAGGCTAGGATCGAGTCGCTAGGAATGGACCAGCACAGGTCTATCAACAGTCCCCAGCAGAGTCGCCAGCTGTCGCACGCTCGCGAAAAAATGAACAGAGTCGCCACCAATATATTTATCCCATAAGGGAAAGGAATATCAGAAAACCTGACAAAGGAAGGAACAGGGTCTTGCGACCAGAGAATCAAGGTACGGGAGTCGGTTACGAGAGGGGAAGGTATTAGCACCCCTCGCGCCCATCGTACTCGATGGTATCCACCTATGTCTGTTTCTATCTAAAGGGTGTGTCTATGTCTATGTCTATATGTGAATGCATGCAAAAGAAATACGGGGAAAAGAAGGAATATTTACAAATGTGCTCGTTCAAGCTCCGCGACTTGATGCCTACGTATCCTTTTCAGGAATCAGAGCGCCGTAGTTCGGCTTAATATTTTCTGTTTGTTTTTGTGTTTTTTAGTTGGGCGGAGTTAACGCTCGCGCTCTTGCATAAGGGGACAGCCTAGGATGCAATAGAGCGGAGATAACAATGCCCTTAAGAAAGGAGGTGAGAGAGTGATTTTGAGTGTTTCGAGGAAATCCCTTAAGCAAGGGAAACTCGAGTTACTCTTTTGTTGGTGTTTTTTAGAAATTGGGAACTTACGCTCGAATGGTTCCCTTAAGTAGAGGGAGATCCAAGCACTCGAATGATTCCCTTAAGCAAGGGAGATTCAAGCTTCCATTCCCTTTTTAATGATTTTCACTTTTTTATTAATGTTTTTTAAGTATTTTCTTTGTATTTTTTAAAGGGGATTTTATTTGAATATTTTTAGATGTTTTACGTTGTAAAAGGAAAAGAATGAAAATGGGGGACTAGCCTATTCTTTAATCCTAATTGTTATTGTTCCTAAAAAGAAAAGTACGAAATATTGAAAATATTCACAAAAGGAAGAGAATTAAGATCTAAACTATTTATGAAAATATTTACAAGCAATGGCATTTTTATTCATGTTTAAAAACTATTTTTGAGTTAACAAAAAGACTATTTATTTTTATCTTTATCAACCAATCAAGAATCAAAGAAAAATATCAATTAAAATTCAATTAAAAGAAACTAAAATTCTAAAAAGTCTAATTGAGTGGAAAATAATTTTGTCAATTTATTTAAGAAAAAGAATTATTAATTGCAAAAGATTTAAAAGCATAAAAAGAAAAATCAATTTTTATTATTCGTTTTTTTGTTAACAGCAAGGGGGTGTAAAATCAATTAGCATTTAAACTAAAATTATGTACAAACGAAACTGGGCCCAAAATAGAAGGGGTGGAGATAGCAGGGCGTGTCATGGCCCAGTCAAGAGGCGCATGGTGTATAAGCAGAGTAGGGGTGCAGTCCAGAAAAGGAGATGGCCCAACACGCGCCAGGGCCCAATGCCTTGTGTTCACTACATTTCAATTATTTCATTTCATTTTTATTTCTGTTTATTATACTATGATCTCCATTAAACGTGACACAATATTGAAAATAACAAGAATAGTGTATCAATGGGTCACATTATATTTAAGTGACTAAAGACAAAAGGAAAGCTCTAGCCAATCAGAACGTAACACCTCACCAGCCAATGATTTAATCATGTAAAACAAAATCCAAAAAAGGAAACTGTCAGCCAATAACCGGACGCCACGCAGGCAACCGGAATCAAAACAAACAAAATTAAACCCTGCCGTCGGAAATCTTCCGATCATCTTCTCCGACGGCTCCGCCGGAGCTCGCAACAAAATGCGCCCAGAAATTAACGAACCATATACAGTTCCGCTCGATTTTTCACGTGGATTATGAATCCGGACTTAGATTCCTCTGAATCTTCCTCTATCATGAAAACCGAAACGAAAACGAAAGCCCTAACTAGTAAGACTTCAATTAAAAGGTTATGTTTCTACCATCAATCATTATGACACATAGAAACCAGATGTGCAATTCAAATACTCATAAGAACATCATCTCATACAAACTGAAATCATCTCAAAAATCCAAAGATCGAATGCAAATACGTATGAACCTATGGCATGTTATCTACCATGCTGCAAAGGGATTCAACGAAGCTAACCTGTCAATCTTGAACCTATGCGATTATCCAGGAAATTCTACACTTCCGGTTTGGATCTTGACGCATCTGACGAACGTGAATCCATGGCGATGATGTTGAGCAATCCTTCTGCAACCTCAATCGGTATGAAACAGACTCACAGATCTCCTATAGCGAAGAACTAGATGCTGATCACGTAATCATTGCGAAAGAACCACGAGAAGGATACACACGTGAGGATTCTCGATGATGATGATGATAGTGACGGCACAATAAAGATTGAAGAGGAAGGGATCTCTGAGAAATAAACTCAGAGATCCATGGTGATCTTGAAGCTAAGCTGAAGATGATGATTCCTTGCAATGGCAGAGACTTTGTTCCTTGAATGTGATGAAGATCGTGAGTGGTTGTTGAAGAAGCTTTTGCGCTTGTAGATGAAAGTTGAAGATGATTTAGTTGGTTATGGAAGTTAGAAAACAGTTAGGGTTGTTGGAAGAAGATGAAGTGAGAGAGAGGAGAGAGTGAGAAGAGAGAATGACGTGAGTGATGAGGGGAGAAAGAGAATGGGGAAGAGAGAATGTGAAACTGAAAAAATAAGAGTGAGCGTGGATTCATGGAGGTTGTGGCCGCTCCTATTTATATGGTTAGTGTGAGATGAATGGAGGTGATTTCTTGAATATGGGACTTGGAGCATAGGCTTGCAACGAGTTCTTTTAGTTTTTCTTGGTGTGGGACATGGCTTATGGTGTGGTTTTAAATGAATGAAGTGCTGCAACAAGTTCCTCTTCCTTTGCATGGATATGCATGGAGTTTTGGCAAGCAAACTGGCCCCCTATACTCTCTTCATGCACAGATATCTCTTGCCATGGGTCATCAATGGACTTGTTCTTGGGCTCATTAAGAAGTGCACATGGAGTGGATGAGGTTTGATGTTGGGAGGATTGATAGACAAAGCCTATAACTCATTCAAAAGCTGCTGGCAAGATGATGAGATGCCCTTGAGTACTATCTGCGCGCATGCCTCATGCTTTTGGCAAAAGTGCAGTCTTGGTGGTGGAGTGACTTTGCAGCTTTGTAATTTGCTCCACACATGTCCAAAATTAATGATACTGGGCTCAATAGATAGAGGACATGGCAAAGAGTACCTCAATACCAAGCTCATGCAAAATGAAGACTTGTGGGGCAAGAAAAATGCCTTGAGATTTGGCACACCATGTGTTTGCTGAAATGCATGCGTGTGCCCTGGAAATCTGCCTTGGCTGCATGCAGGATTTGGTCAGTGTTGGGGCACAACTTTGGAAGCTTGCATCTCACTCAATATTTGTTCAATGGTCCCAATTCTTGTTTCAATGGATAGAGGAGATGGCAAAGAAGGGAATGATACCAAGTTTGCATTCATGGCACTTCTGTAGAGTTCTAAAAATGGCTGGAGATTTGGCATGCCATGTGTTTGTTGAAATGCCAGGTCATGACCTGACTTGTGACTTGGATCCTGACTTAAGCTGAATGGATTTTCAGGAACTTCACACCATTTTAACTCTTCATGCAAGCTTCAAATGAAAAAGTGTCCAACTACAAAGTTGTTCTCCTCCATGAGAGGAACAACTTTGATGTTGGAAATTTCTTCAAAAAATGTCATTTGCCACGTGTAAATCAGGGCTGAAGTGGACTGCTTGCCAAGTTTCTAATATGCCAAAAATTTTCTAAGTGTTGGAACTTTTGTCTTTTTGCTATTTTGGCAACTTTTTGTCGAACTCCCGAGTTTATCCATTCTTTGACTTTTCTTGACTGATTTTCCACCAAAAGTCAATATTTGAATAATTCTTCTGATTTTGACCCAAAAGTCAACTGTTCTGATTTTTCCGACTATTGATGAAATTCCCGATTAAATCTCCTCCAATCAAATCCAGTCAAACAAACACATCCACATAGTCAGTATGAGAAGCTTTTCACACATAGAAACCATTCCTGATTAAATGTTGACCAGAAGGTCAACTGGTTGACTTTGGTCAAAGAAACCCTGATTTAAAGAACCAGATGATTTGCAAGCCAGTATCCTTCAACCAATGCCTTGACTTGAGACAGAGAGAAACCCCAATCCAGGAGGACTTCCTTGAACATAGAACCACATGATTATACCTCAGTCTCCTTATTCTCTGATCAAAATTCTTTGCAACAGAGCTTTTTCTTGCTAGCCTTTGAATAGCACCAATGATATGAATGCATGAGTGTGAGTTATGACCTAAGTGATGTATGTACATGAATGCAAAGCCTAAGCCAGTTAGAAGTTAAAGGGTAGGACAAATTTGGGGTATGACAGCTGCCCCTATTTAATCGTCTTATACTCGAAGGTGAGATTGGCGCCAGCCTTTCGAACATTCGAAGTAGAAGAAGATTAAATACCAAAGACCTGAAATTTTTCCTGAGGAGATGGAGTGGTCTTTATTCTTTATTTATTTTTGTTTTGATATCTGCTGGGGAAAGAGAAATTTGTTTTTCTGGTGGAAAAATTTATGGTGAGTAATGGTTGAATGGTGATAGCTTGTAACGTGGTAACGGTGCCAATACAGGGTTTTCAAAGAGAATGGTTATATGAAACAATGACTGAAAGGATAAGATCTCGTACGACCTATGACTCAACAACGACTCGACATCAGGAGAGGATCTCGTACGATCTTCAGGACTGAAAGGAAAAGATCTCGTGCGATCTATGACTCAACATCGACTCGACAACAGGAGAGGATCTCGTACGATCTTCAGGGCAGAAACGAAAAGATCTCGTGCGATCTATGACTCAACATCGACTCGACATCATGAGAGGATCTCGTACGATCTTCCGGACTTGAAAGGAAAAGATCTCGTGCGATCTATGACTCAACATCGACTCGACATCAGGGCTGAAAGAAAAGGATCTCGTACGATCTTCAAAACTGAAAGGAAAAGATCTCGTGCGACCTATGACTCAACATCGACTCGACAACAGGAGAGGATCTCGTACGAACTTCAAAACTGAAAGGAAAAGATCTCGTGCGACCTATGACTCAACATCGACTCGACAATAGGAGAGGATCTCGTACGAACTTCAAAACTGAAAGGAAAAGATCTCGTGCGACCTATTACTCAACATCGACTCGACAACAGGAGAGGATCTCGTACGATCTTCAGGACTGAAAGGAAATAGACCTCGTGCGATCTACGACTCAACGTCGGGAGAAGACCTCGTACGATCTTCAAGACTGAAAGGAAAAGATCTCGTGCGATCTATGACTCAACATTGACTCGACAACAGGAGAGGATCTCGTACGATCTTCAGGACTTGAAAGGAAAAGATCTCGTGCGATCTATGACTCAACATCTGGAGAAGATCTTGTACGACCTTCAGGACAGAAAGGAAAAATATCTCGTGCGATCTATGACTCAACATCGGGAGAAGACCTCAGACGATCTTCAGGAAAGAAAGGAAAAGATCTCGCGCGATCTATGACTCAACACCGGGAGAAGACCTCGTACGATCTTCAAGACTGGAAGGAAAAGATCTCGTGCGACCTATGACTCAACATCGACTCGACAACAAGAGAGGATCTCGTACGATCTTTAGGACTGAAATGAAATAGACCTCGTGCGATCTACGACTCAACATCGGGATTTGGTTTTGAAGTGGTTTGCCAAGTTGAAAATTGGGCTTTGAAAGGGTTTTCCAGGTTGGAAACTGGGCTTTTAAAGGGTTTGCCAGGTTGGAACTGGGCTTTGAAAGGGTTTGCCAGGTTGGAAACTGGGCTTTAAAAGGGTTTGCCAGGTTGGAACTGGGCTTTGAAAGGGTTCGAAGGTCGGAAGACAAAGGATTCGCAACACAGGGGTTGGACCTGAAAAGTTTTCCCATACGGGGGAGGGACCATGGAGACTAGTGACGACTAGACTCGATCAAAAGACATCGGTTGATCATTGAAGAATCATGAAGATGTTGATGCTTGCGAAGCATAAGAATTACATTAATCCCTCAGGCCAAAGGCGGGGTGTAACTCTTTAAGAGTGGCAATCGTTCGAATTGCCACGCACCAAGTATGGTTATCCAAACGATTGAAAAATGAGATGGGTTGAATGCCCACCCTCATTCGCACTCTAATTTGTACGCAGCACACGGGAAATAACCACGACAAGACTAGTAACGACTAGACTCGACAGGAAGATGATAGTAACCATTGGAGATTACGGAGATATTGATGCTTGCGAAGCATAAGAATTACATTGATCCCTCAGGCCAAAGGCGGGGTGTAACTCTTCAAGAGCGGCAATCGTTCGAATTGCCACACACCAAGTATGATTATTCAAACGATTGAAAAATGAGATGGGTTGAATGCCCACCCTCATTCGCGCTTTAATCTGCACGCAGCACACGGGAAATAACCTCGGAGACAACGATTCTGACGAAGAAAGACATTGCATCCGATCCACATTGGAGAGAGAAAATGAGACTTCTTTTGGGGATTAAGGATATCAGGTATCGGCACCGTGGCATAAGGAGATTTGTAATGTAGTAGCAGATATCAATCGGAGTTTAAAAGGACAATATTTTATATGGGGAAGTATCGTCGTCTTGATTGAGTGATGATTTGTGTTATCTGGCTTATGCTTTGTATGCATGTTTGAATTTTTCTATGGCGTAATGCTCCATTTTGATGGATATGCTACGCTTTTGAGGATGCAATGTTATATGCGATGAAAACTATGTGCAAAGTGCCAAATAAAGGCATTAGTGAGGTAAACATCAGGGAGAATCCCCTTAGTGTTAAGAATTATGTAGAGATGCCAATAGATATTGGACTTTGATTTGTAAGATGCACCTTCTTTGACTTGAAGAATGATTTCTGACTTCTCACCATGTGCCACTGCTTGGAGGATTTTCAGCTTGAGGAGATTCCCTCGATTCACCATGTTGGGGATGAGAGATCCAGATAAGAAGCCCAGATGGGGGAAGTAGAACAACTCCTAGGAGAAATAAACTCCTATGCTTGAGGGACGGAACAAACTCTCAGGAGAAATAAACTCCTATGCTTAGGGAGAGACCAAAATTATAGGGGAAATAAACTCCAATGGTCGGGGAGAGACAATATGACTCAAGATCTTGCCCCAAGCTTCACGACCCATGAAGGAATTTACACTAAAGAAACCTTGGAGAGATTTGTCGAATCTCGACGTAACTGCCCCTGATTAGGTTCATCTTACTAGAATCCTCGAGCTTTCATGTTTTGAAGTCATACAAACACGGAAACAACTTTACCAAGCTCAACGGAGTCTTCAAATTCTTCCCCTCAGGGTAATCAAAGAAGCATTAACTGTTCATGCCCAACGGAGTTCTTTGGAAAACTTGCCCCTTGATGGTCAACATTTGAGATGATTAGCTTTTCCTCCTCGGAGTTCTCAAGTCTCTTGTACTTTGACATGATCAAGTTACTCACTGATTCTCATCCTGAATTTTTTTTTTGATGTTTAAGCAGATGTTTTGTATGCAAAAGAATGTTAATTCTAAGAATGATAATTCTAATGCAAAGCGTATGTTAGTCTTGAAGTTGTAAAACTTTTTTATGCAATGAGGTGGTCACCTCTTGTGAACGAAATGCAAAGCGGGCATACAATACCAACATAGATATGTGTTACGCTTCATTGGGAGTCAGTTAAACACTATCTCCTTGGGGTGCGCTTTCAAGATAAACCCTACTTCAATTAGGACTTTTGAGGGTTGTAATTTGGTCGGGTTCGCGGTTTTTAGAAAACAAAGGATTTTTAGGCTCAAAATTATTTGGTGCCCACCCCCTTCGTGATGTTCTCCATTCCTATGTTCAGTTAACTCGACACGAGTGTTCATCCCTCACAAGGAATTTGAAATGGTTGAGGAATCAATGAGGTTCTTTGGACATGGCGGTCGCTCCCCTTTTATTCTTCCGATTCATTGTCACACGACTTTGTTTTTTCTTGGCAATTTCATCGTTTTTTTTTGTATGCTTCTTTTGTCATTTTTCTTTTCATCCTTTTCTTCTTATTTTGCCCTTTTTTTTTTTGCTTTTTTTTTGAACAAGTCGGGTGATCTTGCGTTGCTTTCGATTTGTTGGAGGTGATTGCGACCGCCTCACTCCTTTGATTTGATGAAGGATTACCATTGTGGTATCATCATCTCTTGATCTCTTGATGAAATAAGGATAATCATTGCGGTTTTGACATTCCTCAACCTTCTGAAGGATAACCATTGTTGTATCCTTAGATGCATACCCTTTTGGTGAGTTTTGAACACTCGATCAAGTTAAATGAACACTACCTTGCCCCAAGGTTAAAATAAGGGTTTTTGTGATTAAAAAAGAAACTCCTACTTCAAGGCTCAAAGGGGTTGACGAGGGTCTATCTCCCTTATATCTCCGGTGTTTGGGGATTTGAAATAATGCCTGTACATCCTCAGTAGGGTTCTTATTCGAAAACACATGATTAAAAATTTTGCATTTTTTCATCATCATTCTCCCTCCGCTCGTTGCCTAAGCAAGAGATAAGTAAAAGTTGGTATCGTAATGCCAAAAAGATTTTATGAGTGAAAACGAATGGGTTTCTTCAAGACGAACATAAACAATGCATTATGACTTTCATTCAAAAATTAACAAGTTTTTACATGCTAGCAATTCTTAAACAAATAATGAAACGTTACAAATGAGAATGCAATGAAGAAACTAAATGAATGCCATCCTCCAGTAAGCCAAAGATTTTTTTTTATGCTCTTCCTTCACAAGTGGGAAAATATTGGTAAGTCACGTCGGGCCATTTTTACCACCAGCAAAAGGAGCCATGGACGGTTGAAAATCGACTCTCTTCAGCATGAGGTCGAAAATTAACTTGAAGAGGTCAAGATTTGGGGGACCCTTGTCGACAGGAGTCAATGGAAGAAGACGCTCCCACACATTGTAGACTTGGATAGGGGAGCAGGATTTTCTCCTGTTCTTGAAGGGTTTCAGTACTTCAGAGAAAGTGGCATTTAGCCACAATTGCAGCAGCCAAAAAAGTCCATGTACAAGGACGTTCTTTTTCTTGGTGTTGTTGGGATTATAGTTCTTGATTTGGGTAGTGATCTCCATCATCTACGTGTAGAGATTGGCCAATACCCCAAAGATACATTTCCATTGTTATGCAGGTGACTTGCAAGATGAGCGTATTGTTTGGCACTTGCATCGACCTGGAACAGAAAACACAGCGTGACAGCCAGTATGTCAAGAAAGCAACATGCTCCTCATCAGTGATGTCGGCAGTATCCTTATGAAGATGGATAATAAAATTAGTATATGTTGGATTCTTGGTCTCACCGGCATCGAACCTCACCGGTACTACTTCGACATCCACGTGGTTAAACACAATGCTAGTAGGCTTCATCCATGTGATAGCAGCAACATCCAAGAGGGTTGGAGTAATCATACCACAGCCAGTGTGAAAAGTGTTTGTCGAGCCCTCCCAAAAATACAAAGTTGCATTTAGCATACTGTGAGAGTAGGGAATTCATATACGTGACAAGCACAACAAGGTATAAATACCTAACTCCTTCCACTGAGCTCCTTTGGTGGGTTCCAAGCGTGCCATCCAAGTACTAAATTTGGGACAATCCAGAGGTGGAACTGTTCAGAAATTCCTGTCAAAATAGTGTAGGGAGATAGGAGCTATAGAGGAAATCAACGGTGTAGTTTCTTTACTAGTTGGGAAAAGGCCCCGTCATCAGTAGTATAGATTTCGGAGGGTGCATCAACAGGTAAAGGACCTAAGAAAGATAAGGTTTTCCCCTCAAGTAGGAAAGGGATTAATACCTGATTGCCAGATTTTCGGCTTCTCATCCGCGAAGGGTGGTTCTGGAATGTAGGGTTTGCCGTTGATATGGAGGAGTTCGTAGGTTTTTGCTGGAGCGGTTTGTGGTTGAGCGTCTGCCATTGATGAGTGAAGAAGTTTGTTTGAGTCTGAAGAAAATTGCAGAAAGAGAAGATGAAACGTAAAAGAAAACGAAAGAAGAAAAGAAGTTTTAAAGCTAGGCTACTTATAGCCAATACATAGGGGAAAGAAGTGGGAAAATTTGTGTTTTCCAAAAGTCAGATCGTGTCAAGGTTTAGGACACATGTAGCTATATGGCTGCAGCAACGTGGGGTCCGCCACTGCCAGGGAAAAAGGGGCCATCATGATGCATTAAATGATCCCACGTCTCGAAACAGAAAGCGTGATACAGGTCATGATTGCATGACGTCACGGAAAATATGGAGCAGTGAACCCACCTTATGAGGTAGTGGGAACGTCTGGATCGAAATAGGAGTTTCATAGATGCCATTGTCTCATGAGCCGACAAGCTAAAAATTCGAAAATGCCATCTCTGGGGGGGCATTCTGTTACCCTAAAAAGCTCCAAAGGTGTAAAAGTACACGTGTCTCTAGCTAAGACTCTTTTGATTGAGAGAAGACTCCTACAAATGAAAGCCCATGTGGCAGAAAACACATTAAGAAGTCGAAGCAGATGTGTGTCGAAGGAAGTGTAAGTCAAAACAAGATATGAATGTCGATCACAAAAGATTCCCATACTTAGAAAAATTGTCATATTACGTCTGTTGATAAGATATAAGTTGTCGAAGCCAGAAGCGGTTAACCCAAGAATAAGAGCGGGAAGTTTCAAATTTAAACATCAGGGGCAGTTATTCCTCCAGATCGTGCGTTGGAAGCGCCAAATACACACAAAGATCCCATGAGGCAGTTATTCTAAGTTTTAATTCCAGCCGTAGATGATTTCAAGCAGTTACCTTTGTAAAGCATTATAAATAAATCATTTTGATGTAAAAAAGGGGTGTTCGCTGATACATCCAAACTACTTGCTGATACTCTGCCCAATTTCCGACTTCATGAAAAAAGAGTTGCTAAGTGTCTTGATGTACGTGAATCGCCATTCTCATTTCAATGCAAAAGCTTTACTTTTTAATTGCGTGTTTTGAAGCTTTTACTTATGTTTTGTTCTTTGATCAATACTTATGCTGTATTTTTATATTTACAAAAGAGTCTGCAACTACTTGTTTCGCATAGAACAACATCTGAATCCTGGCGGTCACGAGTCACCCTAGTGGGTTAGAATCAGAACACCCAGACTTTGCAAAGTTTCTAAGTTTAGGTTTGTCTCCGTCAGTCACGAGTCACCTGTCGGTCAAATCTAACGTATAGTGTGGTAAGCCCTTGTACTTGTGTTAGTCTCAAAAAACCGTTTCTTAGGCTAACATCATCGACAGGACCAGTAAAAATTTCAAAAACCTTAGCACTTGTCTCAAGATCAACTGGTCGATCTTTCAAGTAACCCTTAGCTTAAGGCTTTGGGAGGACCAGCGATTGTTTACCAATTTCCACTGTAAACAGGTGTGTAATGAGACTTTGTGGTGTCGGTGTATAATATCAGTGTTTGCAATTTTTGGTAAACTTTGGAGATTCAAAACTTTTGGACCATAACTCTGTTTGGGTCGCCGTTTGAAGCGTTAGGAAGTTAGCGCGACGTTACTCTCCACAAGAATGGTTCCTGTACCTAAAATTAATTTAAATGGTAGATAGTGATGATTGTTGAGATACTTATATTATGGGTTGAAGAGATGAGAAGTTTTTTTGAGCTTAATTGATTATTGTCTTAGTTTGTTTGAACGATGGTGTCTCATTATCAAGAGCGAATGAGAAGGAAATTGTGGAAGGAATTGTAAACCCCAAAGGAGATGTGGTGCTTTAAGTGACTTGAGTACAAGTTCTAAAGGAATGCTATTATAGTTTGGTAGCGATGGTTTATGCTCCATTATGGTTGTCGGCTATCTATTGACAAATTAAGGAACTGATCACCCTTAATCTCTTATTGATAGTAGACGAGATAGTGTTGGATGGTATATACTTGTATTACTATCATATTAGTATGCAAAGTGATGGATGATTATATCGTGAGGATAGTCGCTCACCAGTTTGTGTGAATTAGTGGGAAAGTGGCTAGGAAGAGTTGAGATGTATTGAACAATTTGTAGTAACATGTTTGTATGCGAGCTAATGTTGCAAAGTGAAAGATTGAGAATATCAAAGTGAATAATGATTTTGGGGTAAATGTTAAAGAAAGTTCGAACTAGATTGAAACTTGTGAACCAGATAGTTGACGGAACTTTTAATGAGGACGGTGATTTAAGGTGGATGATCAGAGTTGCGCAGATGAAGCGTGATGTGGCGCAGTTGCTATGCATGTATGACTCGTTATAAGTGAAGGATCAAAATATCAGAAGCCTGTGGGAATGATGTGTCTTGATCTACATGTTAGATATGATTGATTGTTGATATAAGAATGTGGTACCGGGACGCTATATTTTCTAGTAAATGATTGCGGAGTTTTATAAGAAGGTTGTTGTGGATTGTTGGATGATGGTGAATCATGTGTACAATTGTTGAGTTATATTGTTAGGTTGGTGTTTTAATGATTTCGTTACCATGGCAGTGATGTTATTATTTATTTCCGTAAATAAGGAAGGATACTCCCTAATATGACGAAGTTGGTTATGTTGGCTATGGTGATGTCACTATAAGAGTGGTACGATGATGTGAATAGAGTTGTTGATGTTTGTTAATAATTGACATACATAGATACGAGAATGAAATTGTGTATGTGTTTTGGTGTTGAAAATGTCGTTAAGATGATAAGGTGATGCGGTATAAGTGTGTTATGATTGTTACTATTTTAAATGTTGATATGTCAAAATATTGTTGAAGTGGTTGATAAGTTATTAACAATTATTCCGAGAAGGTATTGGATGATTAGAATGTGTGTATTGGATTTGAATCGTATTGAGTTATTGTTATGTCGGAAAAGTAGTGATCGAAGAGTTGCTAACGTGACTTAGGGATCAGAGAGTTGGATGCAAAATTCGCGTTAGGAGTGGTAGTATTGAGTAGATTTTTGAGGACGAAAATATTCTAAGTGGGGGAGAGTTGTAACACCCGTAATTTAATTAATTATTTAATTAAATTATTTCAGAAATAATTGTTAAAATCGTTGAAGTTGTGAATTATTGATATAGTTGCTAAGTCGATTATTATTTAATTAATGGGTTGATTAAGTTGTGGAAATATTATGGTATTATTTAGTATAGTTAATATTAGAAATAATATTAATATAAAAAATTAGTATTATATGAGATTATTTGCGCCGAGCTTATTTTACTATTGTGAGTAGCAAAGTGGGGGTGTGAATGTGGGGCCCAATAAGAATAATATAGTGGAAGTAATATTATATTAGTTAATTAGAATTAAAAGAAAATAGAAGTTACAGTAAGAAAAAATTAGGTTTTATAAAAGAGGAATAAGGGTTTGAAGAGGGATACGTAGAAGTTGCAGAAAAAGGCAAAGCTAGGAAATTCGATCGGAGAAAAATTATAGAGCAACCTCCAATCCAAGGAAAGGGTTGGGTTCTGACTCTATAATGGGAATCGTCTGATATCACGTTGTATTGTGTTGATTGTCTATTACTATGTTATAAATGTTAGTGAATGATCTGCATAACTAATTCAAGCGATCATGGAATCTTTCGGTTATGAATTATTCCTTGCTGATATGGTTGATATAATACTGTGTTGTCCTTGTATGTTGTGAAAATGTTGACGATCGATGGATAATTATATCTATGTTAACATTGATAATAGACAGAAGGAGTCTGTGTGGAGACTGGGAAACACGTTGTGCCGAGGGGCACATGTGTTGTGTCGAGTGGCATGGTTGAGATTAGAATGTGCCGAGGGGCACGGATGGTGGGTGCCGAGCGGCACAAGGAGTGGTAGAAGTGTTCCGAGGGGCACATGTGTGTATGCTGAGGGGCACGTGTGTGTGGACACCCCTGTGAGCCAAGTATGGTTGGTTTCAGTAATTGCATCGTATAACTAGAGTAAAGCTAGCGTAATCCAACATGATATAACAGAGGTAACTTATTAATAGTAGTATCAGTGGCATAATGACAGAGTTATCAGAAACTAGTAGTATTGGTAGGGATACTATAATAGAAGCAAAAATTAGTTTAATAAATTACAGGATTAGTAATAAACTAATACCAGAGAGGATTTAGTAGCATAGTGTATGTAGCAAAGGTAACTTATTGGCAGTAATAATAAATAACAGAGAACTCTTATTATTACTAATTTTTTTATTTAATAATACTCTGCTAAATTATACTACTTTGTTATTTAATAAAAATTAGTTAGTAAACTAGCAGTGTTGGTAATGATTACGGAGTTAGTTTATAATAAAGTCAGTTTTGTAGTAATATATCAGAGTTAATATAATTAAATTACTGAGTAGTATTGGTAACAAGAATATATTAATGACAAAATTAGTATTAGTTTATAACAGAGTAGACATTAATGTAGCAGAGTAGGTAAATAAAATAGCAGAGATACTAGTAGCCGAGAATATAATAATTGTGGAGTAACAATTGTTGAAGTAATAGTAGACACTAGTTGTAACACCCGTTTTTAGTTTGCGTGTTTTATTTAATTATGTCGTGTTATGATATGTGTTTTTTTACTAATTATGTGTTAATTATGTGCTTATGAGATATTTGTGTGATTTTTGAGAATTAATTAGCATATTATATAAGTTAATGAGCTAGGAGTATTATTGGGCTTAAGGTAGCATTAGTAAGTGTAGGGTGCGATTTAAGGCCCATTAGTAATGAGAAAGATAGTAAGTTAAACAAAACAAGGGTTTTGGGGGTTTTAGACTTAGAAGCTCATTTTAACAATATTGTGAAAGAAGAAGAGAGAAGAGAAGAGTGAAGAGAAAGAGGGGAATCTCAATATTGAAGCTAGAGTTGTCTTCAATCCAAAACCTAAGGTAAGGGCGAGATTCTTTCATGCTAAAGGGATGTATGATGATGTTTTGGGTGGGATTTGATTGTATGTTTGTATCCATGGAAGTTGTGTGTAGAGATGTTAGGGTTTATGAACAAAATACATGAATTAATGATTTGAAATGTGTTTTAATTGATATATAGTGATGAATGATGGTAGATTTCGCGCTTATACCTGGTTAATTAATGTTTAGAATGAGTTATGGGTGAAGGGAGGGGGATTATGCAGGTCTGATACTGTTACTGAATTTCTGCAAAATCGCGCCTCCGCTAAGCGGACCTTGCTTTGCATTTCACTTATGTCTCGGGTCGCTAATGCTCTGCTAAGCGGACCTTGTTTGTAGTTCTCTTCTGGACCCCTTCGCTAAGCGGACCCTGTTTCACAAATTTTGTTCCAACTTTAAAATGACGTATCTTTTGAACCGTGACTCTTTTCTAAGTACCGTTTGAACCTATGTGAAGCTTTAATGTTTGTCTTTATGCGGTATATGCTTTTAATAACTTTGGAAACTCTTTTGAATCTTTATCGAATTGGATTGTTATAAGATGTATATGTTGTTGTGAGATGAATCATTGTTGTATGATGGTACAACATAGCGACGTGATTGTGAGGTGATGAATTACTACAAAAGTAATGATGTTTAGACGATGTTTGGATGATGTTGTTGCATGATGTGAATATTTGATTTGTGGATGTATATCATGTGTCGCATCCATTGCATAAGTGTCTTTTAGCCTGAGAATGGCAACGACTATTAGCCTGAAAGATGGCAACGACGATGGCCCAATGGCAATGTTTGAGACAGGAGTTTACTCCAATGGTACCACATGCATTTGCATTGTTCGAGTTGCATAAGTAGAGTCGCATAAGAGTCGTAATTGGATATTTGTGTGTGCATAATGTGAATGCTAACTGGTGATGGAGTGCTAATTATTCCATTGATTATGTGTGATAATTGACAATGTATGTCTAATTGAACTGGATGTGAATGTTGTTGGTGACTCAATGAATGTTGTTAATTATGATACATGTTATGTGGTGGGAAGTGGATTACTTGTTTATGTTTTGTTTCTTATTATTTATCCTTGTTAAACTTCACCTTTATGTTATGTTGAGATTTGTTGGATATATTGTGCCATGTGGCCATGATGTTATGATTTATATTGTTGTTGATACTTGATTTCCGCTGCAATGCGAGTACTTATTGGATTACAATGATTAACGATTTCGATATTGTGCTCCTATATGTGTGTTATGTATCTAAGTAATTGAGCATGATATGCGTATGTGATTTTTGTTGTTTAAAATGTGACGCTCCGAATCGTTATGTTCTATTTGCTTTGAAATTTTGTACTCTGATATTTCTTGTTAATTGCGGGGTAGATTTGGGGTGTTACAATAGTGGTATCAGAGCAGGTCGGTCTTGTTCGACCATGAGTCATGTCGTAGAGTAGTCTAACCATCGAGTAATGTTATTTCGTGCTGATTGCTTCTGTGTTATAGTGAAGACTTGTGATGGCTGGGAGGAATGATGCTGCGATAGCTGCTGCTTTGGAAGCTATGGCTCAAGCTTTGGAGAACCAACCGAATGGTGGAGAGAATGCTGCTTCTCGGAGTTTGGCTACCTTCCAAAGAGATAACCCTCCTATGTTTAAGGGAACTTATGATCCTAATGGCGCATTGACATGGCTTAAGGAGATTGAGAGGATTTTTCGTGTCATGGACTGCACTCCTGAACAGAAGGTTCGGTATGGGACTCATATGCTAGCAGTTGATGTAACAGCCCAATTTTATTAGATATTTTATTTATTAGCTTATTTGTGTGTTTTATTAATTATTTGTTGATTTAATTATTATGTGGTATTACTAAATAATTGAAATATCTAATTATATGCATATTTGTGTTTTATGGTTTAATTAGGTTATTAGTAGTATACTATGTATTGGGCCTAATTAATAATTGGATGGGTAATAACATAGCTAAGCCCATTAAGAGAAAGATAGTAAGAAGAGGAAAACTAGGGTTTTAGAGATAACACAATTTGGGAAAAGGAGAGAAAGAAGAGAAGAGAGGAGAAAGAACAAGAGAAGAGGAATTGTAGATTTCTTGAAGTTAGAAGGAGAAATTCAAGAGGTAGGGGTTTGAATCCAAGTTCTTATAGTTTACATGATTGGATAATGTGTTGTTTGTGTAATCTTTCATCTCATAATTTCATAGTGTTGGAAATGTTAGGGTTTATGATAAAACAATGAAATGTTATGATTTGTTCATGTTTAATGGGTTGTATGAATGACCCATGGTTAGAAACATGATTAGGAACATTATATGTGTGTCAATTTTGCTTTCAATTGATGCATGGATTGTGTTTGGGTTAATGGGCGTTGTATGAGGGGGTGGGGAAGAAAAATGGTGATTTTCTGAGTTTTACGCAGCATAGGTCGACCTACACAGAGGCATGAGTCGACCTGAGCATTCTAAAATAGCAGAAAATCCATTTTCCTTCAGCATGCGTCGACCTATAAATTCTATGCGTCGACCCATAGCATCTTTGCGTCGACTCATGGGTCGGAGAGTGCTTACCCGAGAGGGATGGGAAACAGCCATGCGTCGACCTATGATTTCCTTGCGTCGACCTACAGACTTCCATTTTTGCATATCGCATAGAGTCATACTTGAGTCGCACGTGTCGGTGTGAAATGTTGTTATGTGTGATTATGTGGTATGAATGTGTGGATGTGAATTTGATTGTTATGCATATACGTGGATTTGTGATTCATTTGACATGAATAGTTATTGTGTTATGAATGTGATATATGTGATTGAAACATATGTGATGTAGATGGGAATTTATATGTACTAATGATATATGTATATATGTGTGGATACGTGGATCATGTTTGATTGAGAATGATACATGGGTAAGAGAGGTGATTACATGTATACTTGTAATATTCATGACACGATTCCAATGATGTAAAAATATTCTATGATGTTTTGTGAAATGGGATAGGGATGAATATGTGCATTTGGTGATATATGTTCATACTTGTGATACATTGGTGAATCTTATACATGTCTATATATTTGGAAAAACATGTATATGTGATTGTGTGATGATAACTTGTATATTTAGAATATGATTATGTTTGAATACAATTGTTACTTCGTGGATGTTGTCGAAAAGGATATGTACTTAGAATCTATATGTTGGTGAAACATGATTATGTACATTGTTTAGAAATCATGTTTGATTATGTGGAATTGAATGGGCTAAGTTGTATGACATGAATATTTGAATCTTGATTAATTGTATATGATGCATGTTTATGTGAAGAGTGATGAATTCTTGAAATGTATTCCTGTTGTGTTTTACATTTCCCATATTATATTAATCTATAAGAAGTTGAATTCTCACCCTTCTGTTTGAATGTTATCCTTTGTTGGTAATGTGCAGGTTTCGTGGATAGTGATGCTTCGAAGGAGGCTTAGCTTAGAGATTTAGATCTCTTGTAGAATGTCGTGACTAAGTAGTCACTTGTGCTCTGGTCATATGTAACACATGGGATTGGGTTTATATTTTATAAATCGTCGTTATGAGACAATTGTTTACTCGTATTGTATTTCGTATTTGAATAAGTTATTTTGTTAATGTGTGGCCTGGAGCCAAGACGTTGAGACATGGTGGATGATGTATGGAAATCATCCGACTTTACCATTTATTTGATGAGATGATTATTCCGCTGTGGTTTGCATGTTGTTTTAAATCCCGTGTTATTTGGAAATGACCCTTGCATGTTTAAAGATAAAATGTTTGTTTTATTTTGAAATATGTGTAACGCCCTCGTGAGATGGATGCTTCTTTACTCCGATTTACGCAAATGTATGCCTTATTTGTTTAGTATAGAATTGGGGGTGTTACAGTTGAGGCGGATGATTGGTGGCTAGAGACCCATAGGAGATTGGAAGCGAGTGGTGAGGAGATATCTTGGATTGTGTTTCGCATGGAGTTCTTAAGGAAGTAATTTCTTGAAGATGTCCATGGCAAAAATGAAATTGAATTCCTTGAGCTAAGTTAAGGGAACAAATCTATTGTGGAGTATGCTGCTAAGTTTGGTGAGTTGGCAAAGTTTTACCAACACTATGATGGGCCGAATGGTGAGTTTTCCAAGTGCATAAAGTTTGAGAATGGTTTGCGTCCGAAGATTAAGAAGGCAATTAGTTACCAGAAGATTCGTATCTTTGCTGAGTTGGTTGATTGTTGTCGGATCTATGAGGAGGACAACAATGCCCATTATCGTGTGATAAATGAGAAGAGGTGAAAAAGTCAAAAAGGTCTCGGTAAGCCTTATGAAGCTCCGAGTGGAGAGGGTAAGCAGAAAGCGGTTGAGGGAAAGAGAGCTAGTGAGGGAGATGCTCCTACTAGCATTGTGTGCTTCAAGTGTGGCAAGGTTGGTCACAAGAGCACTGTGTGTACTGCTGGTACCAAGAGATGTTTCCGTTGTGGTAAGTTTGGACATGAAGCGCCTAAATGTAAGCATAAGGAGATGGTTTGTTTCAACAGTGGTGAAGAAGGCCATATCAGAAGCAAGTGTCCGAAGCCCAAGAAGGAGCAATCTAATGGGAAGGTGTTCGCCTTGTCGGGAACTCAGACCACTAGTGAGGATTCACTCATCATAGGTACTTGTTTCATTAATAGCATTCCTTTGATCACTATTATTAATATCGGTGCTACGCATTGCCTTATATCTGCTGATTGTGTTGAAAGATTGGGTCTTGTGTTATTTGCGATGAACGGAGAAATGGTTGTCGATACTCCAGCTAAGGGATCGGTGACTACTTCTCTTGTGTGTTTAAGTTGTCCTGTGTCAATTTTCGACAGAGACTTTCTTGTTGATTTTGTTTGCTTGCCGTTGAGAGTTTTGGATGTGATTTTGGGGATGAACTGGTTAGGGCATAACTATGTTCATATCAATTGTTTTGATAAGTCTGTGAGGTTTTCTTCTCCTGAAGTGGAAAGCTTAGGGTTGTTATCGGCCAAACAGTTGCGTTTGTTGATGAAAGAAGATGTTCAAGTGTTCACATTGGTTTCTTCGATGTCTGTTTAGAATCAGGCTGTGATAGAAAGGTTGAAGGTGGTATGTGAATTTCCTGAAGTTTTCCCTGATGAAATTCCCGATGTGCCGCCTGAGAGAGAGGTTGAGTTCTCTATTGATCTTGTACCTGTTACTAGACCTGTGTCTATGGCGCTGTACATCATGTATGCTTTAGCGTTATCTGAATTGAAGAAGCAATTGGAAGAGTTGCTTGAAAAGAAGTTCGTGAGACCTAGTGTGTCACCGTGGGGAGCTCCAGTGTTGTTGGTTAAGAAAAAGGATGGAAGTATGAGGCTTTGCATTGATTATCGTCAGTTGAATAAGGTGACAATCAAGAACAAGTATCCACTTCCAAGAATCGATGATTTGATGGATCAATTGGTTGGTGCTCGTGTGTTTAGCAAGATTGATATGAGGTCGGGTTACCATCAGATTAAGGTGAAAGATGAGGACATGCAGAAGACGGCTTTCAGAACATGTTATGGACATTATGAGTATTCCGTGATTCCCTTCGGCGTTACTAATGCACCTGGAGTATTTATGGAGTACATGTGTAATACGGTGAACTGACTTTTAAAGAAAATGTTGCGGATAGCAAGAGTCGCCACCGACTTTTATTTTATCCAAACAAGTTAGAAAGGCTAAAACAAATAGAAAAAAACCTTTTAAAGAAATCTGAGTTCGGGGGGTAATTTATGCAAAGGGAAGGTGTAAGGCACCCTTTGCATCCATGGTTATCCATGGGCTCTTAATTGCTTAGCTCACTTGTTTGAATGTTAGAAAAGTTTGAAGTGTCGTGTGTGAATAGTAAAGACTTGAGTAAGGACTTTAGCTTGTAAATAAGCGTAGCCTTGTTTTGAAATTGTTTTGAAAGGAGGTGTGAAAAGTATTTTGAATTTGTTTGAAGTGAGCAAGCAATTAATAGCTACCTACCCTACGTTGTCTTTCTTGTTCTTTAAGTCTTTCGGGCGAAAGGGTCTATCCATACCATGAGAGGGCAGGAAGTCTTTCAATTGGATGTTGAAAGGGTCATCGAGTAATCGTTCTCCATAAGACTGTCCCTTGCCATAAAGAGGGCAGGTAGTCTAAGGGAAGGATATAATAGTCATTTAAGGCATCATGCGAGGATACCTTAGCAATTGGGACAGTCATCTTTGTAAGGCAGCTTCGAGGGAGTTTCAATAACTTTGAAGGCAACATTGCTTTGGGTATCCTCGGAATCGAGGGACTTGACTATTTTAAGGCATTATCAATAAGGCAACAAGGCAACAATAATAAGACAACAAGGCAACAAAGGCAACAAGAAGGGTTACCCTAAAGGTGTGTGGGTGCACAATCACGTGGTTCAATTCAGTGGCATTTATCTTGTAAAAATTAGTGATCTATGTTCGGTTCATGGTTGCACTCCCTATTTTACTAACCACGCAGTTTAAAATGAACAGAAATAACAGAAATTAAAGTTCCTACGCTATTACAATAAACACCTGCGGGATGGGGGAATTTAAAATAAGAAAGATCAATAATTAGTTTTAAACATTGAATGCCTTGATCCCCTCGAACTCTGAAAATTAGAAAGAAAATAAATAATGGTGAGTGTATTGACTATTCGAAGCGAACCCTATTTTGGGCAAAAGCAAAATAAAATTAAATAAAATAAGGGTCAGAAACTTAGCTCTGAGGGCGCGAAGTCGAAGGATCTTGGGTAACCCTGAAAAAATGAAGCGGAGAGAGGTAGAAAACTTTTTGTGGCAGGCATTGATACTAAATAAGAGAGGAATTAAAAATAAATATATGAAAAAAATTAGAAAAACTTAACTTTTTAGTTGATAAGGCGCGTTGTCGGAGGATCTTGAGATAACCCTGAAAATTTGGCATAAAGAAGAGAAATGTTAGTGCATTAATTGATCTAAACCCTAATTGATAACAAACCTACAAACCCTAGAAATGTTTTACAAACCCTAATCCTAAAAGGTTTACTTAAGAAAACTTATTGTGACCCACAAGGTTTATAAAGCTTAAGAATGCGTTAGTGGATAACACCTACCAGTAATACAGTGATTAGTGGTCATGATAAAATCGGGGTTTAAGGCATTAAATTAACTCAAAATTAAATTGTTATTCTAAAGTAATTATTAGTTAAAAAACAAAAGAAAACAATTATATTTAATATTATAAGATGTGGTAGGCCTGTGAGTGACCATGGTGAGGAAGCATTCCTGGGGCGTTGGATATGCCTTAGTGCAGATCTTGTGGTGGAAAGCGCAGGTGCATCGTGGTCTAGCGTAGGAGGTGTAACATTGAATCTGCAAGCAAGAAAATTCAAACAAAATATCGTAAAACGCCTGGGTTCGAACCCAGGTCTTTGGGGTTAACACCTTCTTCTCCCAGCCAATGGTACTGAAACGCTATGCTGTTAGTAAACCAAACAACAAATAATTAATAAAAACACGCATTTAATGGTAATTTAAAAAGACAAAGTCAAAGTGGGACCCAGGCGTATGTATGAACCAATTGGAAACGAGAGGAGACAGTGGACTTAGTTGACCGTCCACTTGGATGAGGCCACGCGCGGAGAGAGAAAACGAGACCGCTGACTGGCCAATAGAATGGAAACAACGCGCAGTCCAGGGGTTTGTACACTGTTCATCTTCTTCAACCTCCATACCTGCGGATATAGCTGCGACTTTTCCCACACGTTTTCCTGCGGATTTCACAGCCTCTTTCCTGGGAAACTTCAAATCCTGCAAAACATGACAAACGAAAGCAAAACAAACCCATTCCTACGTGAAATCACGTCCTGAATCCATTGGTGGCGTCCGTTTTTGTTGAAAACCTCTGGAAATACGTAAACGAAGCTCATGAACTCGTGTGCCCTAGCAATGGCATATTGCGTCCTCACCGTGATAAGCTTATAACGATGGTCCAGACCTGTTCTATAGGACCTCAAAAACTCGTTAATGGCATTCGTTTCAAATAAAGCATCATATAATCAAAACTCGAATTCAAAAGAGATGTATGTAAACCGTATGCTTGCATGAACCTATTCAATGTGCTTTGGCTATACAAACCGATGCATTCTTACTCCCTTTTATCTCAGGACCAAGAGTATGCGCTTGAAAGTCTTTGAAACTGGCTGCATCGTGAAATTCATGGTGCAATTTTTGTATTGTGTTTTCTTTTTAGAGGCAAACCCTAGTTCTTTTCTCTCCAATCTTTCGTCCTCTGCCTTGTATGTAGCACATGATATTTATAAGGTGCCAATTAGGGTGAAGATTTGATAAAATAATAGATTCATTGATTGAAGAAAAATTGAAAAAGATTTGATCCCAATTTCGCTTAAATCATTCTATTTTTGTACCAATCTTTCTTCAATCTCTCATCACAAAATTTTATCAAATATTTGATTGATTGGCTGAATGGAAATCAAAGATAAATCACATCTTTTTATTTTCCTCCCAAATCTTTGATTTTAGCCATAATTTTAATGAATAAAATTCAATAAAAAATTAAATAATAATCATAAATTCGTGGCTTTGGACTTGGAGCTTCTAGATGACCTATGGATCAAGTTTGAATCAAAATAGATTGGGCCCATTTGCAAAAAGTTTCAAGTTTCTTCATATTTTTCCCTCCAAAATAATCCAACTTTGACAAGGCCTATCTCTCTCAATTTTTGAAGTATGGAAGAGTTCTAGGACTTTTTAGAAACCTTGGGGAGTCATCTAACCAGTGTCTTTGGTCTCATATCAAAATTATTTTCCATGCTCATTTTATGTCCTTTTGAAAAAAGTGTCTTCTTGTTGACTTTCGAAAAGGACCTATAATGTTTTAGTCCATATCTCTCAAATGAAGCATTTCTGGACTTGGCATGTGAGAGACAATTTTGTAGAGAATCAAATTTCCTTCAAAATGAGCTATGGATGGGAAATTTTTGATGTTCCATGTGAAAGTTATGGCTGGTCAAAGTTCAGATGACTTTTCCTATACAAAACCCTAATTTATAAACTTTTTGAATTGTTGATTTTTGATCTTTCCTTGATGAACCATGATCAAGTCTTGATCAAATGGTGAATGATACTTCAATATGAGGATCTTGACAAAAAATCAGGAGTTTTGACTTTACTTTGACCACAGTTGACTTTCAGGTTAACTTAGTCGACTGTTGACTTTCTGAACAATTGAGTGATCAATCTTTTGAGATGAGACTTGATACTTGTCATGGAGATGATGTGGGATATATTGAGCCATATGAGATGCTTTAGAGCCATTGATTCACTGATTTTCCTTTGAATAAGTCAAACCCTAGTTTCAGAGCCTTGTATAGGAGAAAGTGTCTATGAGCTTTGTGTATTGATTTGAGTTTGTGTAAGAGAAATAGTATGGGAAAATTTTGGGGTATGACAACATGAACCGCATTTTCCATGAGTATCTGGATCGTTTTATGCTGGTGTTCATTGATGACATTTTTATTTACTCTAAATCAGAATCAGATCATGTTGAGCATTTGAAGTTGGTATTGCAAGTCTTGAAAGAGAAGAAGTTGTATGCTAAGTTGTCTAAGTGAGAGTTATGGTTGAAAGCGGCTAGCTTCCTTGGTCATGTCATTTCGGGTGATGGTATTGCCATGGATCCGTCTAAAGTTGATGCCGTGTTGAGATGGGAAACTCCTAAGTCGGCTACCCAGATTTGAAGCTTTTTGGGATTAGCCGGTTATTATAGAAGGTTCATTGAAGGTTTCTCTATGTTAGCCATTCCGTTGACCAAGTTGACTTGTAAGGGTAAAGTTTTCGTATGGGATGCTTCGTGTGAAGAGAGCTTTGTTGAGTTGAAGAAAAGGTTGACGTCGACACCAATTATGATATTGCCTAATCCGAAAGAATCGTTCGTGGTTTATTGTGATGCTTCTAAGATGGGTTTAGGAGGTGTGCTCATGAAAAATGGTAAGGTTGTTGCTTATGCATCAAGACAGTTGAGAGTTCATGAGAAGAACTACCCTACATGATTTGGAACTTGCTGCTGTAGTGTTCGTGTTGAAGATTTAGAGGCATTAACTTTATGGTTCTAGATTTGAGGTATTTAGTGACCATAAGAGCTTGAAGTATTTGTTTGATCAGAAGGAATTAAATATGAGACAAAGAAGGTGGTTAGAACTGTTGAAGTATTATGATTTCAGTTTGAATTATCATCTAGGAAAGGCTAATGTTGTTGCCGATGCTTTGAGTCGCAAGATTTTGCATATGTCGGCAATGATGGTTAAGGAGTTAGAATTAATTGAGCAATTTCGAGATATGAGTTTGGTATGTGAAGTGACTCCTAAGAGTGTTCGTTTGGGTATGTTGAAGATTAACAATGATTTTCTGGATAGTGTCAGAAGCCCAGAGGTTGGATGTGAAATTGGTTGATTCGATGATTGGAGTAGATCAAGTTGAGAATGGTGATTTCAAGTTGGATGCGCACGGTGTGTTGAGGTTCTGTGATCGGATTTGTATTCCTGAAGATGTGGATTTCAAGGTCATAGAAGTAATTTGAGTATTCATCCCGGAACTACAAAGATGTACCAAGATTTGAAGAATTTGTTTTGGTGGCCTGGAATGAAGTGTGACATAGCTCAGTTTGTGTACGCATGTTTGACTTGTCAAAAGTCGAAGTTCGAACATCAGAAGCCTGCTGGTTTGATGCAACCGTTAGAAGTTCCTGAATGGAAATGGGATAGCATTTATATGGATTTCGTGACAGGTTTTGCCGAATACCGTGAGAGGACATGTTTCGATTTGGGTGATTGTTGATAGGCTTACGAAGTCGGCGCATTTCATACCTATTAACATCACTTATCCGGTTTCGAAGTTGGCAGAGATTTATGTCCGTGTGATTGTGAAGTTGCATGGTGTTCCTTTGTGTATCATTTCGGATAGAGATCCAAGGTTCACTTCAGATTTTTGGAAGAGTTTGCTAGAGGCATTGGGTTCTATGTTGAGGTTGAGTTCGGCGTATCATCCTCATACCGATGGTCAAACGGAGAGAACGATTCAATCTTTGGAGGATTTGTTGAGATCTTGTGTTCTTGAGCAGGGAGGTACGTGGGATACTTATCTTCCATTGATCGAGTTTACATACAACAATAGTTACCATTCGAGTTTTGGAATGGCACCTTTTGAGGCATTTCTATGGTCAGAGATGTAGGACTCCGTTGTGTTGGCATGAATCTGGTGAGAGAGTAGTACTTGGACCTGAGGTTGTTCGAGAGACTACTGAGAAGGTTAAGTTGATCCGTGAGAAGATGAAGGCTTCTCAGAGTAGGCAGAAGAGTTACCATGATAAGAGGAGGAAGATTTGGAATTCCAAGCTGGTGATCATGTATTTTTAAGAGTTACGCCAACGACTGGTGTGGGAAGAGCCTTAAAGTCGAAGAAGCTGACTCCTCGTTTTATCGGACCATATCAGATTTCCGAGAGAGTTGGTAATGTGGCGTATAGAGTGGCCTTACCGCCTAATCTTTCGAATTTGCATGACGTGTTTCATGTGTCGCAACTTCGAAAGTATGTTTCGGATCCTTCGCATGTGATTCATATGGACGATGTGCAAGTGCGGGATAACCTCATAGTGGAGACTATACCTATAAGGATCGAGGATCGTGAGACGAAGACACTTAGAGGCAAAGAGATTGCTTTGGTAAAGGTCGTTTGGTCGAGTGCTACCAGTGAAAGTTTGACGTGGGAGTTGGAGAGCAAGATGCGCGAGTCGTATCCAGAGTTGATTTCTTGAGGCAATTTTCGAGGACGAAAATATTCTAAGTGGGGGAGAGTTGTAACACCCGTTTTTAGTTTGCGTGTTTTATTTAATTATGTCGTGTTATGATATGTGTTTTGTTTTACTAATTATGTGTTAATTATGTGCTTATCAGATATTTGTGTGATTTTTGAGTATTAATTAGCATATTATATAAGTTAATGAGCTAGTAGTATTATTGGGCTTAAGGTAGCATTAGTAAGTGTAGGGTGCGATTTAAGGCCCATTAGTAATGAGAAAGATAGTAATTTAAACAAAACAAGGGTTTTAGGGGTTTTAGACTTAGAAGCTCATTTTGACAAAGTTGTGAAAGAAGAAGAGAGAAGAGAAGAGTGAAGAGAAAGAGGGGAATCTCAATATTAAAGCTAGAGTTGTCTTCAATCCAAAACCTAAGGTAAGGGTGGGATTCTTTCATGCTAAAGGGATGTATGATGATGTTTTGGGTGGGATTTGATTGTATGTTTGTATCCATGGAAGTTGTGTGTAGAGATGTTAGAGTTTATGAACAAAATGCCTGAATTAATGATTTGAAATGTGTTTTAATTGATATGTAGTGATGAATGATGGTAGATTTCGTGCTTATACCTGGTTAATTGATGTTTAGAATGAGTTATGGGTGAAGGGAGGGGGATTATGCAGGTCTGATAATGTTACTGAATTTCTGCAAAATCACGCCTCCGCTAAGCGGACCTTGCTTTGCATTTCACTTATGTCTCGGGTCGTTAGTGCTCCGCTAAGCGGACCTTGTTTTTAGTTCGCTTCTGGACCCCTTCGCTAAGCGGACCCTGTTTCACAAATTTTGTTCCAACTTTAAAATGACGTATCTTTTGAACCGTGACTCTTTTATAAGTACCATTTGAACCTATGTGAAGCTTTAATGTTTGTCTTTCCGCAGTATATGCTTTGAATAACTTTGGAAACTCTTTTGAATCTTTCTCGAATTGGATTTTTATAAGATGTATATGTTGTTGTGAGATGATTCATTGTTGTATGATGGTACAACATAGCGACGTGATTGTGAGGTGATGAATTACTACAAAAGTAACGATGTTTAGACGATGTTTGGATGATGTTGTTGCATGATGTGAATATGTGATTTGTGGATGTATGTCATGTGTCGCATCCATTGCATAAGTGTCTTTTAGCCTGAGAATGGCAACGACTATTAGCCTGAAAGATGGCAACGACTATTAGCCTGAAAGATGACAACGACGATGGCCCAATGGCAATGTTTGAGATGGGAGTTTACTCCAATGGTACCACATGCATTTGCATTGTTCGAGTTGCATAAGTAGAGTCGCATAAGAGTCATAATTGGATATTTCTGTGTGCATAATGTGAATGCTAACTGGTTATGGAGTGCTAATTATTCCATTGATTATGTGTGATAATTAACTATGTATGTCTAATTGAACTGGATGTGAATGTTGTTGGTGACTCAATGAATGTTGTTAATTATGATACATGTTATGTGGTGGAAAGTGGTGACCAAATGTATGATTATTTCTCTGCTTTGAATATTATCATACGCTCCTTTATAATGAACGATATCTCACCCCTTATGTTTGAATGTTACCCTTCGTATGTAACGTGCAAGTAATGACGCAGTGTAGTCGTGTACCTATAGCTTGAGTCGGTGTGTGTCGATGCTCTGATATGTAGCACTCGGGGGACGTTGGATTACTTGTTTATGTTTTCTTTCTTATTATTTATCTTTGTTAAACTTCACCTTTATGTTATATTGAGGTTGTTGGATATATTGGGCCATGTGGCCATGATGTTATGATTTATATTGTTATTGATACTTGATTTCCGCTGCGATGCGAGTACTTATTGGATGACAATGATTAACTATTTCGATATTGTTCTCCTATATGTGTGTTATGTATCTAAGTAACTGAGCATGATATGAGTATGTGATTTTTGTTGTTTAAAATGTGACACTCCAAATCGTTACGTTCTATTTGCTTTGAAATTTTGTACTCTGATATTTCCTATTAATTGCGGGGTAGATTTGAGGTGTTACACTAGTAATATTAGTAAGACCATGTTAGTAATGGTATTAGCATATAAAAGTCGTTGTAATAATGATGTGTGTTAATTTGGGGAGTTGCAGGTGTTGTTGCTATAGTTGTTATGTTGTGGTGGTTGATAATTGTTGAAAATATATTATAGTTGTTAATAATTGTGTTGTTGTTGTTATGTGATTGTTGTTGATATTTGTTAATGTCGTTGTGTTGTGGTTGTTGTTATGTTGCCTCTAATTATTGGCAAGACTGAGTTGTAGGTTTATGGTCAGTGTTGATTTGTTGTTGAGTTATTGTGATGTTGTCTCTAATTATTGGCAAGACTAGGTTGTTGTTATTGTGTTGTGTTGTTGTTGTGGTGTTCGTGACGTTGTCGCATACATAGCATATCAAGTTAGGGGCTTATGCTCTGTAAGTTGCCTTGGATTAGCAAAAGTTTAAAGTTGAAGTCTTATGCCTTATTGACGCCTCTATTAATTGGCGGTTTCTAAGTTGGGAGTTTTGCTCCATTGGTACCACATGCATATGCATTCTAACGAGTCACATTCCACGTCGTATATTTTAGTTGTTGTGTTGATAAATTATTTTTCGTATATTGTTGATGTTTATGTTGTGGTTGATGTTGCTTGGCAAGTTGGGAAGCGATTGTCTTTGTATAATTTGATTCAAATATATGATTTATCATACACTCAATTATATGGTTTGATATCTCACCCCTTCTGTTTGAATGTTACCCCTACGTTGGTAACGCGCAGGTAATCCAGAGTGAAGGCTGTTTATCTTCATTAGTTTAAGTTGGTGCTCTGATACGTAACACTCGGGGGGGATGAATGCATGATGTTTTATTGTTGAATTTACTTCAGTTGTTGAATCTTAAGTTGATTACATGAAATAATTGTTGTTATGAAGTTGTTTTTAGTTGAACAAAAAATGTTATGTAATTATGCTGAAGTTTGCGAATCCGCTGCGTAGTATTAATAAAAGTTGTTGTTAATTGTTCATCCAAGTTTTAAAGTGTTATGTATCTGTACCACATGCGATTAAATTATATATTGATTATTTTTAAAGTAGAAAACTGTAGCACCTCATTTACATGTTGAAACTTTGTAACCCTGATTTTATTATTATTCGTCGGGTAGAAATGAGGTGTTACACAACCAATCATAATTTTTTTATTAATTAAATAATAAAAATAAAATTATCTCTCTCCTTCGTTATCACAACCACCGCATGTTGTCAGTTTAAAACAAAATTACATTTTAAATAAATTTAAATTTTCTCTCTTCTTATTAGTTCTTCCTAAATATATGAATTTAGGTTCGTTTCCATGCAAGTATTTCTTACCATTTAGTGCTATTTTTCTAGATGGCTTCTAAGATGAGGGTCCCTAGCCAGTGCACCATGTTTTATTCTTTTTAGATAAAAAAACCATACATTCATTAGATTATACTTCAATAAATCAAATCTCTAGCAAAATTGAAGACAAAAGTAAACTAAAATCATGGAAATATAAATTGAAAATAGATGGGAAAAAAAGGGATCATTGTCCCTATCTTCTCAATTCCCACATGTCTATCACAATTCAATTTGTAAGTTTCAAAATAATTAAACAACTAGTCTTTTGCACAATATATCCTTCTATAAATATTTTTTTACTTCATGATTGATGAAAAATTAAGGAGAAGTCAAAGAAGTAAATATATAAACTTAATAATTCATAACAATTTTATAATCAATTTCCCTCACCATAATCCAAATCTCAAGATAAAATTTTTTTCACCCAGTAGCACCGTCATGACACTCAAGAATTGCATTTTTAAGCAACCAAGTTGAACCATGTTCATATTCTTTAATAAGTAAGGATTTTTCACTTGTGTTTTTTTGTGAGTGATTATTTTGATTGCAAAATTATAATTCATTTGATTTGAAATTTCCATTGTTTGTTGTCCTAACTCTTCACGGTAGAATGCATGAAAACTCATTCCACTGTTTACAAAGAAATGATAAGTAGAGGAGAGAGAAGATAAAATTTGGTGTGAAAAGGTTCATCATAAGTTTTGATAAAGCAATATAATCCAACAGTTTTTAGGTGTGGTTCATCATGAACCACTTACTGGTTGGTTCACCTTAGACACCATCATTTTTCTGTAATCAACTATTGACCTATTATTTCAACGAGTTACTCATATTCCATTATCAACCATTTGTTCTAACCTTATTTCACGCTCCTTTTCTTATTCAATATTTAAACTTTTCATCATTCCTTTCTCTCTTTCTATCCGCAAGATTATTTCAGTGTTCTTCGTCATTCACTGTTATGTGCAAAGAATTTTCATCGTTGTCGTATCTTTTCACTGCCCTCTATTCACCATCTCCTCGATAATCTTTGGTAAAGCTAAGCTATGAATTGTAGAAATTATTAATTCGTTTCATTCTATTGTTCTCTATCTGTCTAATTTTTAAGATACAATGTCTTTAGGGTTAAATATACATTCTTCCTTGTCATTGTAGCGAGTTTTAATTTTTTCCCCTATAAATTTTTTTTTGATTTCTCCCTTATAATATTTTATTTTGAATTCTCCCACGCGTACAATTTTAACACTGAAATTGGGGGGTAAATCAAATTTTTTTTTCTACAAAGGGTAACTTGTGCCCTTAGGAGGTAAAAAAAAAATAGAATTTTCACATTTCAAGGGGGATCCAAATTTTATTTTATAGTGATAAAATGAATCTCGCCGCAGGGGAAAACGTATATTAACCCATGTTTTTATGTGTGGTGGTATTATTGTGAAGTGCATTTTAGATGTTTTATAATATGTGAGTATCATTGTTATGTCCTTTTTAAGCTGAATTTATGATATATTGTTATGACTCTTTAACTAGAATGTAAATCATGTTTAAGTTACTATAGAGTTCTTTATTTATGAATCACATCTAGTTGATTCTAGAGTGAAAAAGCAAAGATGACCTCAAGTCATTTGCTCTCTTTTAATTTATTCTCATTTCGTGTATTTGTTTTGATTAGCATGTTATCGCTTCCACTGTTTTTAATTTGTTTGAAATCAAACTTACATATGACTATAGGAAAATCATGTGAAATGGTTTCTCCATTAGTGATGTCAACTTTATTTTTTAAAATTCTCCACCTTTGTAGACAACATTTTGGAAAAGTTAACCTAATGTAATATGTAGAATGAAAAGTGCATTATAACAAAAAAATAATAATTTAGATTTGAAAAAATATCCTTAAGCAGCTGTGCAGCAGCTCTATTAATAGGAAAATCATCTCTTGCATCCATGTCTGTCCAATTTCCTTCACCGCATTTCTGAATAGCAGCTTGTAATTCTATGTCCTCTTCTTTGTCCATCCTCCTATTTTCTTTGATCGAAGAAACATCGACAATTATTGGAAAAGTAATGTTTGCCTCTTCTATCAAATCAGATGGGGGAACTTTTATAGGTAATATGGAGTTTCAATTATTGAGCTAGTTGGTGCATATTTACTCATTGAAACAGATTCAATCATTATCCATTTAATAAATAATTCTCAAATTAAGTCAATGGATTCAAATTATAATGAATTACATAATCTATTGAGAGATTGTGAATCTTTAGCTTCGTCTTCTTGTCTTCGACTGTAATTAGCAAGGGGGAGCAGTCAAGATCAGCTTCAAGTAGTTTTTTTAAAGCATAATTGTTGTTGTTTTTAAGCCGATTACTAGCAGCCAATCTTCAATTTAGAGTGTTGCGGTGCATCCGGTTTTTTTCTCATGGTATGGTATGAGTGTGTCGATTTGTAACTTTATGTTTAGTCCTCTTTTATATTTTGAATTTGGGTGTGTCAGTTTATCTCCTGTTTGTAGCATAGTGGTTTAAGCCTTAGTTGTCTTTTTCTGTTTTTTTTCGATTCTTTTGGTTATCCGTTTGGGTGTGTCGATTAACACATTTCACGATACATATATATAGAGGTGAATTCTAATCTACCCAACTCAAAAAGTTGGATAAAGTTATCTCCAATGTAAAATGTCTTGCAAACATCAAATAATTGTATTATTTTATAATTAATTAAATATGTTTAAATTAAATAAGATCTTCTGATTGATTGAAGATACGGTACCCAACTTTTTGAGATGGATAGAAAAGTCACGTTACATTGAAATGACTTAGAAAAATAAATAGAGAACTTAATATCAACTACATGGAATTTTATTTCTAACATAGACCTTAATTGCTTGGGTGATTTAATACTATCAAAAGAATTAGGGAAATTCTACGGTGCATTCGCCCATTTGACTTCAGTGGTGAAGTCACTGCCTGACCAATCAGAATTAAGCCCTAAGCCCTAATAGTGCCACAGTGGACTGAAGCATTAAATGACCCTTATTGACACTTACTGGTGGTAATTTTATAGTTTGTATATTGCAACTTAGTCCCTAACATATTAATATTGTTTTTAAAATTTAATATTTATTAAAAGATCAATTAAAATAAAATAAATTATATCCACATCTTCCTCACTTCATCATCACCGTATTTACCTTCTCTTTTCACACTGAAACACAGAAATCCCCCACCCTCAAGAACCCTAATCCCTAATCGTCATTTTTGCGCTTTCATCTCACAACGTAATTCTCGAATTCCACATCCACCGTCAATGATTCCTCACAACCCAAACCACCTCCACCCTCTGATTCCACCACCTCATCACAACCCGAACCGCCACCAATCCATCAATTCCCGAATCACTGCCACCGTCCCATTCCGCCATCATTTGTCCTCGACTTGATTCAGTACATATTGTATGGAGTGAACCCGATCCTCAATCAGAAAGTCTTCTAAAATTTCTGCACCAAGCTGTAAAATCCAAGTGTAGAGACAGACAATATGTGAAGCTGAGGTTTGATATCAACAAAGAAGACAGTTTGAACAACAGATTTAAAGAAATTACAGATTTGGAGACTGATGTTGTCTTTTCTATTGACGATGATGTCATATTTCCTTGCTCTTCAGTGGAATTTGCATTTGATGTTTGGCAAAGTGCGCCAGATGCAATGGTGGGGTTTGTACCTCGTGTACATTGGGTGGATTCATTGGTATGGTTTTTTTTTACTTGATAATTGTCCATTATCCTTTATAATTTGGTTGCTCGATATTTCTTTTATGCCGCTGCTTTGTATATCACATATGTGATTTTGTTTCTAAAGCTGACCCTCATCGTAATCTGGGGACATAAGCTACTAGTCATGTTTGATGCATCTTTAAACCTAATGTGAACCTACGATTAATGTCTGTTAGGTTTGGTATATCTTTTTTCCCATGATTAGTTCAGAGAGATGAAAAATATCAAAAAAAACTCGTAAGTCTAATCTTTTAAGTTATTCAATGTTCTTGCAGAATGGTGAAGACAACAAGTTTAGATATGGTGGATGGTGGTCTGTGTGGTGGACGGGTACATATAGCATGGTGCTCTCCAAGGCAGCATTCTTTCACAAAAAGTATTTCAGTCTCTACACAAATGAGATGCCATCGTCGATTAGAGAATATGTAACTAAGAACAGGTTTTTATCTGAACCGAACGCCCACCGACTACTTTTATTCTTATCAGATTTCAATCTTTCAAACTTTAGTTCCTGTTATTTTGTCAATTCTCAATAATTCAATTGATTTTCCAGGAATTGTGAAGATATTGCAATGTCTTTTCTTGTCGCAAATGCAACTGGTGCACCCCCTTTATGGGTTAAAGGTAATTTAACAATCTGTATCTTATTACATTTCCCGAAACTTCACTTCCTCAATGTATATGCGTGTTTTCCGTCGAAATATATTTAATGATAATGTTCTCCCATTAAGCTAATCTTCTTTCAGTGAATGCAAACCACGTCTTCGAAATCTTCTTATTGAATGCTAGAAGTATTTTGTAGTTTGTTCTGTTCATTTATATGCTATTTTTCCCTTTTCTCCTTCTTGAATAAGCTGGTGTTAGTTATCTTGTTAGCATACAAAAATGCGATAGCAGTAGCAGAAGGAAGTAGTTGATTGTAAAGTTTCATGCTAATGCTTGTTTTAATATTGTCCATTGTGGTAATAAAAATCGAACATTACTCTAATTGATTTGAAGCCATGTTGATATATGCCATTCATACTAAGATTATAGGTATGTATATGATGTTAATTAACTTGGTGGATTTTGTCTTTGTTACAGGCAAAATATATGAGATTGGATCTACAGGAATTAGTAGTTTGGGAGGTCATAGTATACGAAGATCAAAGTGTGTCAACATATTTACCGCCGAGTTTGGGCGGATGCCCTTGGTATATACTTCAGTGAAGGCAGTTGATAGTCGCAATGTCTGGTTTTGGTGATTAGTAGATTGTTATTTTCTTTACATTTTTAGAAAAATTCCACTATTGTCAATTAGTGTTCAGTAGCTAGTTGAGTTACCGCATTCATGTTAGTCATTCATGTTAATCAATAGAGCTGTATGATATTGAATCTTTTTATACACATAGTGATTTGATCTCTAGTGAGATCATTTAGAAAATATAATTGCACAATGATGTGTTTATTCACCCACTCAAATTTTAGACAGCTTTATAGCAGATCAACCATAAATCGATGGAGAATATGAAGAATATCATATTTGTAAGTTATCTAATTCTTCTATAGGAAAGCTAGTAGAATTGTCTTGTTGTCCACCAGTATTCCAAAGGAAACTAGCATACTTTGACAGAAAATAAGTGTTGCCAGGATCTGATTCCAATATCTCAATTCTGCTACCATTTGATTTGATGTAATTTTGTGATGTTTGTTTCAAACCGGTAATCTACGAGCTACTTAAGAACCTATCACTTATCTTTACATATTTTTTTCTTAGGTGTATTTGAATAATTTGTGGGTGTAGGTTTACAGCGTCAGTTGCAGGAACCTGTCCACCGTACGATCTCGAGGTTCCACCGTAAATTAAATTGGTAAGTAGAGATCGGTAATATTTCTGTTTAATTTTGTCGAGATATATACTTAAATGAAATCAAGGATTATGAAATGAAGAATTTAACGCTTTGAAGTTATTAATATAAGTTAATATTTGTATTGGCTTCATGAAATAAACTTGCTTACAGTTTCAACAATCCTTCAAATCACTGTGTTGATTTGTTCTAATGATGTTTAGTGGCTTTCACTCTTCAGGTTCAATATTTCTTTGTTGGTGTAAAGGTATTGTTCCATCTACTTGGAGATCCTATAACTCACGACGATACCTCTACCTGTATGAACATTATTGGATGTCACACGATTCTGTTAGAAATATGATGCTCATAGTGCCGGCGTCGTCCTCCTGTTGGCGGCGATTTTGTTCAATGGAGATGTTCATCAAGCAGCATACCGTATCCTGTCAGATTTTAGAAAAGGTAGGTTTGGTTGGACTACACTGGAGAGGCCTCCTAGGTGATGTCAAATGTTTGCTTTTAGAAGGAACACTCTGAAGCTAGAATTGAAAATTATGCTGGAGATTTCCAGGACCAGACCGAAGAACTCATCGAGTCATATCTCAATAGTCATGAAGGATGCAAACATTTTAGTATACAGATTGCAGCTCGAGCTTCCTCTAGTTCTTCGTCGTTGCTCATATCTTACTTAGAATTGTGTACATGTAAGTTGTACAGGTTTTAGTTCATGTATATGCTCACAGATAGCAGTCTCCTGATTAACAAGTGATGTGAAGTTGTATGATCAATGGATGAACAATCCTTCTGAAGCAAGCCTGCAGGTTATTGCAACCTAACTTTTGGCTTACATCATTTTTTTTGAAGTAGTGAATGAAAAGCCAAGCTTGTTGTATCAGGTTGATTCCACGGGTTATTTTGTTTGTTATTATTGTGTCAAAATACTCTTTGATGCACGTCTGATATGCAAGCAACTATGTGTAAATTTTAGGAACACTTTTTTTTTTGTGTAGAAAACTTTTGAAAAGCCAAATTATAATTTCAAGTGCAGGATAAATAGAAAAGAGCATTGTTAAATGTACCCACCTTACAATTGGTACATTTTCCTCATTTTGGAAAAAAACACATAGTTAACATAGGTACTATAAACTTCAGATTCATAAGACTCTAAACTTGTTAAAAAATTTGTTCCTAAAGTTTATGGTAAGAAAAACAAAAAGAGTATGAGATAGTATTTTAGTTATAAATAAATGTAGGTAATTAACACATCTATCTCTTTTATTTCATCCACATTTTAGTTAGAGTTTCTATAACTTTTCTGTGAATTGGATCGTTTAACTTTTATTTTTTTCTCTATCTTTCTCTCTATTTCTATCTTGATTTACTTTCTTTTACATCTTTTTCTCTTTAAAAACTTTGAGTTTATTATATATATTATTGAAGCATTTTGTTGAATGGATGTAATAGCCACCCTAGTGGCAAGCATGAGCGTTTTAAGGTTTTTACCCAAGAGGACGCGAGCTCGATCCACTGAGACTCCATTTTTTATTTTCTATGTTATTATTTTGGTTTTGTGTGATTTCTGACTGAATGTTTTAATATAATTTATTCCATTCATATTGTTGTCACCACAGGTGTGTGGTCTGGTGGTTAGCTTTAAGAAATGTTTTCTAAAGGTCTCCATTTCAAGCCTTGATTGTGACAAAAAATTAAGTTTTTATCATTTGTTTTATTTTCTTTGGTTTTTTAGCAAACTTCAACAATTTTTTTAATCAATCAAAACTTCTCATTTTGAGATGATTTTTTGCACATTTGTCATTGTCATTTATTATATCTATTTTATGATTATGTCAAAAAATCCCAAAAATATTTATTATTTGATCATTTTTCATTTAATTGAAAACAAGCCATTTTTAATGACTTCAAAACCTTTTCTTTTGGTTTTATTTTCAAAACTCTTGATTAAATATTTTTGGATTGATCAAGGCTCTTCTCATGGGATGCCATACTCCTTGTAAATATTTCTCACTTTTTGGCTTTGTTTATTTGGCTTTTAAAGACTTGTTTTTATGCTTTAATCATAAACATGTCCAAAAACCCTAATTCTTGTCGCTTTGACTTGAACTTTTGATTTCAACACATATAGTTGTTTGAAAACTCATATTTGATTGATCAATGGATATTTGAAGCACTTTTGATTTCAACTATGTGTGAACTATGATGGTCAACTATGAGTGAATAATGGATGATAGTCATAAGATGTTTGTCAATTATGTGGGAACCATGCCAGATGTGCATAAATGATGATCAACTATGTGTGAACTCTGAAAGATAGTCAATAGAAGATGGTCAACTATGTGTGAACTATGATTGTCAACTATGAGTGAACCATGGAAAATAGTCATTAGATGTTGGTCAACTATGTGGGAACCATGTCAGATATGCATAGATGCATATCAACTATGAGTGAACCATGTCAGGGAGTCAACTGATGCCGGTCGACTGTGTGTAAACCATGTTAGGGACGCACTGGTGATGTTCGACTATATGAGAACAATGTCAAGGAGTCAACTGATGATGACCCACTATGTGTGAACCATGTCAGGGATGGATAGGAGATAGTCAACTGTGTGTGAACCATGTTGCAGATGGAAAGGAGATGGTTAACTATGTGTGAACGATGTCAGAGATACATAGATGATGGTCAAATATGTGTGACCCATGGAAGATAGTCAACAAAATATGGTAAAATATGTGTGAACCATGTAATAGATGCATAAATGATTGTCAATTGTTTGTGAACTATGTAATATATGCATAGATGAAGTGTTAGAACAAGATTTGTTCTGATCAATATTCTTAGTTTTGATGATAACAAGGATATGAATTTTGGATAAGATAATGTGGTACTCTAATACATTGCAATTTCCCTTTCAGGAAATATATAAAGAGTATGCACAAATCAGCGCTCAGAAGCTTTGACTCAGAAGGTTCAGCATGCAACATCAGAACATGGTCTGGCAAGACATCAAAAGATGGTCAAGCATAATCAGAACATGGGTCTATGGAAGCATCAGAAGGAACTAAAGATCAGAAGCAGAAGTTGCTGAAGTCATGGTATCACGCTCAGAAGCACTTCAAGGTCAGAAGACAAGAAGATGCTCTACACCAAGCTGTTTGACTCTGCACCAAGCTGTTTGACTTTGATGATATTCAAGTTTTTAGACTACACTTATTCAAACCCCCCCCCCTTTCTAAGTGTTTTTATATCCTTCATGAAGGTCAACTATGTGTGAACTATGTCATAGATGCATAGATGAAGGTCAGCTATGTGTGAACCGTGTCAGAAATGCATTGATGATGGTCAACTATGTGTGAACCATAGAAAATTGTCAGTAAACGATGGTGAACCATGTCACAGATGCGTTGATGATGGTCAACTATGTGTGAATCATGTCAGAAATGCATTGATGACGGTCAACTATGTGTGAACCATGAAAAATAGGCAGTAGATGATGGTGAACCATGTCAGAGATGCATTGATGATGGTCAACTATGTGTGAACCATGGAAAATAGTCATTAGATGACGGTGAACCATATAAGAGATGCATTGATGATGATTAACTTTGTGTCAACTATGTCAGAAATGCATTGATGATGGTCGACTATGTGTGAACCACGTTAGAATTGCATTGATGACGGTCAAATTTGTGTTCACACATTGTTAACCATCATATGTTGACTACTTTTCATGGTTCACACATATTTGACCATCATCTATTGAATCTCTGACATGGTTCACTCATAGTTGACCATCATTTATGCATCTCTAACATATTTCACACATAGTTGATTATCATATATGGATCTCTGACATACTTCACACATAGCTGACCATCATCTATTGACTATCTTCGATGGTCAACTATGTGTGAACCATGTATGGGATGCATTGATGATAGTCAACTATGTGTGAACCATGTCAGACAGTCAACTAATGATGTACGACTATTAGTGAACCATGTCAGGGATGCATTGATGATGGTCAACCTATGTGTGAACCATGTTAGAGACGCATAGAAGACGATCGACTATATGTGAACCATGTAATAGATGCATAAATGATTGTCAACTGTTTGTGAACTATGTAATATATGCATAGATGAAGGTCAACTATGTGTGAATTATGTCATAGATGCATAGATGAAGGTCAACTATGTGTGAACCATGAAAGATAGTGTATAGAAGATGGTCAATTGTGTGTGAACTATGTCAGAGATGCATAGATGATGGTCAAATATGTATGAACCATGGAAGATAGTCAATATATGATGGTTAACTATGAATCATATTTTAGTGGATCAGAGTCAACTAAATGGGTCACATTGCAATGGATGTGAACCATGTCACGAAGTCAACTGATGATGACCGACTATGTGTGAATAATGGAAGATAGTCAACAAAAGATGGTCAATTATATGTGAACTATGTCAGAGATACATAAATGACAGTCAATTATGTGTGAACTATGCTCCTTTGAAAACATGCATGATTCCCACTAACGAACTGGAAGTTCTCTGTGAATCTGCTGTGGACTTCAACAACCTCATAGCAAATGGTTTTTTGTGTGACGCCAGAATATTAGAGCAATGGGAGTACAGAAGAGACTAGTGGCTGCTGCCCCTGGTTATGCTGGTTATCTTCTAGAGGGTGACAATGGTATCTATTATCATCCCCTCGGAAACTGTGTTGCTGCTGAGGAGAAAAAGTTTGTGGATGAATTGGAAGAAGCAAGAATTGTTGCTGCAATGGAAGCAAATCCTTGCAGGGAAATTGTGGTTTGGAAACCTCAATATCCTGTTCTGCTGGGAGATATCAAGACTCTCTTTGACTTTCTGAGGGAAAATCCTTCTGTGGAAGACCCAAGCTTGGTCAGTCCAGAAGTTGTTGACCCACCAGAAGTTGAAGGACCTTCTGCCCCTAGGAATCTTGCTGCCATTCTTCAGGCACTTGAAGATGGAGATTCTGAGGTTCCGGCTACAGAGTATGGAGATGCTTCTATGCAAGAAGCAGATGCTGATAATCATATTGCTGCAACAATTCCTGTTGAGGAAAATCCTGCAAATGATCTAACTATGGAAGTTGCGGATCACAATGCCATTCCTGTGGATAGAAGTTGTGAAGCTTCTTCTGATGAACCTTCCTGTCTTGCAAGGACTTTGGAAGTTATTCAGAAGAACCAGGAAGAGCAGAGATCAATCAACGCTGAGTTTCGTGCTTTCATGGAAAGGCAGAATGAGAGCAACAGTGGGATTCATGAGATGCTGGCCAAGATCATGTCGAAGCTATCCTCTTGTACTTCTGAACTTCTGTTTTCTTTGAGCTTAATGATAATTATCCCGTTTCTTCTATATGTTTGTCTTGTTTTTCATCTGAATCTTTTATGTTTTTGATGTTATGACAAAAAGGGGGAGAAATATGTGATAAATGATCTGATTTATTTTATCAGTTGCTGGGAGAAATGCTCCACATTTCTAACAGAACTTGCAAAGTTCTATGCTTTTGAGTGTTGTCTTGCAGGAATTGAAGATCCTTTTTAAAGCTCAACATGAGAAGCAAAGAGATGAGGAAAAGCAATTCTATAAAGAATCAAGCTTTTGGAAATTGAAGCAAGCTGAGTGCTAGAAAGCTTCAAGATCAGAAGCAAGAAGGAAGAATGTTCCGATATTCTGATGATAGAATATACTTTCATTCCTATTCCTTATATGTTCTGATGCATGTTTTTAGTTACAAAATATGCTCTGAAACATTATGTTCGTTTGCTCTGATACATATTATATGTTCTGAAACATATTCTATGTTCTGATTCATTCATGCTGACTTTTGTCGTTTAGTTTGTTCTGTAACATTTCAGGATGTAGAGATGCTCTGATGATGCTCTGGTACATTTAACAATGTTCTGATACAATCTAGCATGCAATGGTTCAAGAAGAAATTCAAGCTCTGAAGCTGTCCAATGGAAGCAAGAATCATAAGCTATGAATATTCTGAAGATCTAGGAAATTCAAGTTCTGAAGCTGTCCTATGGAAGCAAGAATCAGAAGTTGTGAATGTTCTGAAGATCTAAGCATATGTGAACGTCTCTACTGAAATACTCAGGGAAGTCTTTTATTTATAAAATTCTTCTAAGCATATGTGAACGTCTCTCTGATACATATTATATGTTCTGAAACATATTCTATGTTCTGATTCATTCATGCTGACTTTTGTCGTTTAGTTTGTTCTGTAACATTTCAGGATGTAGAGATGCTCTGAGGTGCATAGATGATGGTCAACTATGTCACTATGTGTGAACCCTGAAAGGTAGTCAACAAATGATGATCAACTATGTGTGAACCCTGAAAGGTAGTCAACAAATGATGATCAACTATGTGTGAACCCTGAAAGGTAGTCAACAAATGATGATCAACTATGTGTGAACCCTGAAAGGTAGTCAACAAATGATGATCAACTATGTGTGAACCATGTAATAGATGCATAGATGATTGTCAACTATGTGTGAACTATGTAATATATGCATAGATGAAGGTCAACGATATATGAATTATGTCATAAATGCATAAATGAAGGTCAACTATGTGTGAACCATGAAAGATAGTGTATAGAATATGGTCAACTATGTGTGAACTAAGTCAGAGATGCATAGATGATGGTCAATTATGTATAAACCATGAAAGAAAGTCAATAGATGATGGTTAACTATATGTGAATCATGGAAGAGATTCAACAAATAATGGTCAACTATGTCTGAACTATGCTTAGAGATGCATTGATGATGGTCAACCTATGTGTGAACCATGTCAGAGATGCATAGAAGACGGTCGACTATATGTGAACCATGTAATAGATGCATAGATGATTGTCAACTGTTTGTGAACTATGTAATATATGCATAGATGAAGGTCAACTATGTGTGAACTATGTCATAGATGCATAGATGAAGGTCAACTATGTGTGAACCATGAAAGATAGTGTATAGAAGACGGTCAATTGTATGTGAACTTTGTTATAGATAGTTAAAATATGATGGTAAACTATGTGTTAACCATGTCAAAGATTCATAAATGATGGTCAAATATGTGTGCATCATGTAAGACAGTCAATAAAAGATGGTTAACTATGTGTGAACCATGTCAGAGATTCATAAATGATGGTCAAATACGTGTGCACCATGTAAGACAGTCAATAGAAGATGGTCAATTATGTGTGAACTATGTTAGAGATTCATCAGATGATAGTCAATAGATGGCGGTCAATTATGTGTGAACCGTGGAAGATAGTTAATAGAAGATTATAAACTATGTGTGAATTATGTTAGAGATACATAGATGATGGTCAACTATGTGTGTCCCATGGAAGATAGTCAATCGAAGATGGTCAACTATGTGTGAACTATGTCAATGATGCATAGATAATAGTCATATATGTGTTCACACATAGTTTGACATCATAAGTTGACTTTCTGACATGGTTCACACATAATCGACCATCATTAAAGCATCACTGACTATCTTCCTGTTGACTATGACTTTTAACATGGTTTACACGTAGTTGACCATCACCTGTTGACAAACTTCCATGGTTCTCACATAGTTGACAATCGATAATGTTCGACTATGTGTGAACCATGTTACAGATGATCAGGAGATGGTCATCTATGTGTGACCCATGATAGAGAGTCGACGGATGATGTTTGACTATGTGTGAACCATGTTACAAATGAATAGTAGACGGTCAATTATGTGTGAGTCATGTCAGCAATGTCCGATGATGGTCAACTATGTATGAACCGTGGAAGAAATTCAAGAGATGATGGTCAAATATATGTAAACCATGGAAGATAGTTTATAGAAGATAGTCAGCTATGTGTGAACTATGTTAAAGATTTAATAGATGATGGTCAACTATGTGCGAATCTTGAAATAGATTAATCAGATAATGATCAATTTTTTCTTCTTTATCTTATATGTTCACTCTTATATATATTTATTATTATTATTAATAATAATATTAATGTTTTCCTTCATCCTTTCTCTATTATGGAATTAGTATTTAAAAAATATTCAGCTTTTTTTAAATAAAAATGAAAAACGAGCGGAACAAAATGGCGGCAACATGAAAAATTAAAATTTCATTGAAAAAAACTCACCGCAAACCTCCCAATTTCAAACCAAAATTATACACTCAAATTTTCGAGAAACAACAAATAGCGCCATGGGTTTTCATTTTGGCGAAAACATTTTCAAAACCCCTCTTTCCTATATCGACACAATCTCCCATTTCCCATTTCTTCATCCCCATTTCACTAACCCTAATCTTGCTCCTCTTTCTTCATATTCGTTTCCACTTTTCCATTCTATCGAAGATGCAGACTCGCGGTTCAAGAAAGAGGGCAATCGCTGAACCAATTGTTCTCAACCCTAAAAAGCATAGAGTTGTGCTGGGGGGATCTTCCCAATCTACATAATGCATCTGTTTCTTAGATGGAGAAAAAGACAAGACTTATGGTTGGATACATTGAGAATGGTCAGAGATTCATTACAACAAACACGAGGGGAATATTGGTGGATTGGTTAGTCAAAGTTGTGGAAGAGTACCAGCTTCTTCCTCAAACGCTCATTCTTGTTGTTTCTTACATTGATAGGTTCTTAGATATTAATTTTGTCAACAGATCCAAACTTCAGTTGCTTGGTGTTTCTTGCATGCTTGTTGCCTCGAAAGATTCATTAAATTTTTAAGTATTTAAAAGTTTTGTTTATTAATTTTGTGTTGTTAATTTTTAAGTATTTAAAAGTTTTGTTTATTAATGGTGCTTATGTCTGATCCCTCAAAGGATAATCTAAGTATGTTGCTGTTTTTGCTTGACAGTGTTGGTGTCATTTGAATTGTGTTTGCATAAAAAGTTAAAGGTATGTTTTCTTGCCGATTATTTAATACTGGATGTCTTATGTGTTATCTATCTAAAATTTAACATTTTGCGTGCTGAAGAGATAACAAGAAAAATGGGGATATATTCATATAGAGCTACTGCATGCAATGCATCAATCTAAAAACAGGCTTTTGTTGTTATATTTACTAACTTTTAGCTCAAAATCGGACTCTGTTTGTACACCGTCTCACTGTCTATCCCTTGAAGTGAATACGAGTATGACCATTTCTTGCAGGTGATAAACCTGTTGTTATATTTACTGGTTTTACTTGCAGGTGATGTGCACCGAATACCGACAGGAGAAGAAAGAACTAATTGAAACATAATATAAGGATAGAAAACTGTCTAATCTTCCTAAGATAACCCAGGTTTATCTCTTCTTCTCTGTCCTTACTTTATGACTGACTGAGTTTCACTAAGTTTTGCAATCTTTTGAACGATAACTTCCTAAGAGGTGCAGTTTTGCAATGTCACAGCCTGCACTAATAATTTGGGGAGAACAGGACCAGGTATTCCCACTGGAATTAGCACACATACTGAAAAAGTAATTTAGCACACTTTCAATGTTATCTTCAAAACGCCTCTACAATGTTATAACTTTACATTGAACTCTTTCTTCTGGTGTGTAGGCATCTGGGAGAGAATGCACAACTAGTTGTTGTTAAGAATGCAGGGTGTGCAATCAATATGGAGAAACCCAAGAAACTGTATAAGATTTTAAAATCCTTCCTCATCAATTTAACTTTCCTCAGGAGGATGTACAAGAAACCAATAGACTACGCAGAAGAAACCACAATTGGTTTGACCCTGTAACCATGATCTATTTTTCATTTAAGAACTATTATCTTTTCATGTTTATACTGAATCTTGCATCTTATTAAGCATTGCCGAATTGCAGGAATGGTCGATTTGATACTCGTTAACAGCAAATTCACTGCATCTACTTTGGTTGTTCCCTTCCCTCTTTTGGGTGTTGTAATCAATATTTTGGAGCCTTATTTATGAATGAAGTCCCTGGTGAAGATATGTGAAATTTTTGGTGTAATTTAGAATTTTGTTGTTGCTACTAAAATCTGATATACTTGGTTTCAAATTTTGTTGGTACAATGAAGTTTAATGTTCTGATAGAATTGTTTCTGCTTTTTCCTTTGCAGAATTAGTTATAATGAAGAAGACATTATTGTGGTAAAGCTGCAACTGAACTTTTGGTGTTTGAAATTGCCATGCTTCTATGTTAACAAGTGGAAACCACAAAGCTATTGACAACATATAGACAAAGGTGCATGAAGACAGAAAGATGCATTATTGAAAAATGTAATCTTAGGATTTTTTTCATTATATCTTCTATTGAACCTCTTGTAGATATAGAATTACCTATGAGTATTATATGGCAGGTCATTACTGGATATCTTCTAGCTGGCTCCATTGTTGGACCTGGAGGCTTTAACTTCATCAATCTAATGGTGCAGGTATCTGGATACAACCATGAATTGCTTTTGTAATCTTTTATTCTTTTATCAAAAAAAAATTGCTGCTTTCTTTTTGGTGTAGTTTTAGAGTTAAACTCAGTCGGATTTCATTTTTTGTAATCTTTTTTTACTCTATAATGAAATCTAACACTTGGCTGCTGATTCCGTCAGGGAGATTTCTGGGTTGCTGGAATGTCAAAACGATTATTTACTAATTCTTATAATGATTTTCTAATTGCCAGCCCCAATGATATTGCTTACGTCTTCTCTGATATGCACCTCTTAGCATTCGTCTTGTCCAGCAAGCCATTCGATCTGGATGGTAATGATAGATTTTTAACCCTGGAGATCTTCCTAGTTTTTGTTGTGCATGATATTCAACTTAAATGATTTTCTGCTATAAATCTTTGGCAGCAATGAATCATTCACAATTTACAATGTTAAACAACATCCTGCACTTTCAATTTTATAACGAACTGTAGCTCATGGAACTATAAATTTTGCTAATTGATTTGCTGCTAGAAGTCCTAAGCAGAAATGAATCAGTTTACAGTTTAAAAAGTTTCAATGTTAAACATCCTGCAGTTTCAATCATAGTATGAAATCAGTTCTTTGGTGCAAATGTTCAAATAATCATATCTTAATATCTGATACTGATTTGTGTATATTTTACAAGCTTTGAATTTGGTATGTTGACAGCGAATTCCAATGTTTACTTGATGTGTATCATTGTTGCTCAGCTACGCAGCTCATCAAGATATCGAAGCCTGTCGATTTATTTTTCATAAAAAGGAATTTTTGTAAAGGATGAAAAAAAGCATATAGTGATATAAGATAACACATCTTCACAAGAAAACGCATAAGAAAAACACAGAAATTAAGACCGAGAGTCCTGCAACAAGGCATGCCAAAACCTCTCTGCATGGCTGTATGTTTTCCAAATTCGTTCTCATAAGCTTCTAGTTTTGTGGATGATTTCTTGATACATCTAGAATACATGGAACTCATACAAGGGTCTCAAAAATGATGAAGGATAGAAAGGTGGTGACAAACCTAGGCAACCCCAGATACTAAACTAAGATTAGGAACTTGGAACAACAAAACTCTTGAATGAAGCTGATTCAAGGATTCATAATTACACTAGTTGCTCCAGATTATTATAGTCCTGTTTTCTTTCTTCTCTGGATCACTATTAGTTTCCTTGTTTTCATCGCCTAATTCTTGATTTGTCTCGCGGGAAAGCATGACATATGATTTGGTTATTGCATCAACAAAAATAGTCAATGGCCAAACCTTGCTTGAAACATTCATGGAAAAACTAGGTTGATTAATTCTTGAGTTTTTTTTTCTTGGTCCAGCGGGACAAGTTAATGTGATGATGCTATTTCCGATCATATATAACTATCTCCGATCATGTATTCCATCAAGTTAGACTGAAATTCATAAGCTGCTTGTATGATTTTATGATTTAAGTCATTTTTTATGATAACTTTTTACAAATTTATATAAGTGATTTAAAACTCATCTTTTATAAGTTAAAAATATAATTTTGATATGCAGTAACTTGAATATTATTATGAAAAATTGTAATGTGATAAAAAATTGCATAATTGTTTAAAAAATAATTTTTATAGACTATTTTAAATTGTTTTTTATATTTAAATGATTTTTTGAAAAATTGATTTTTTTTAATCATAGAAAAAGAATAAATTATTAATTTGTATTTTTTTACAAAACTATTAAGACAATTTTTAGTTGAAGACTTTTTTAAAAAAATATAGACTAATTTTTTATCAATAGATATATCCAAAAATTATGAAAAAAACCCTGTAACAAACAAGTCCTAGTCACATCCATTACTTCATTATCTTCTAAAAGTTTCTACAACTAAGAGAGTAGGCAAATTTCTACTTTCTACTGTTTCCTGAATATAGTTTTTGTTAATTAATTGTTTCAATTTTAGGAGTTAACATCAATATAACAATATAATAAACACTTCGGCTTATGCATGTTAGAGTAAGCTTGAAATGATACAATCCTCACATAACAAATTTACAACATTTTCCTTTAAGAACAAATGGCATACAAACACTATGAATATTTATGAAGTTTCTGCACAGTTTAATGACCAATCTATATTTGAACTATAAACAATACAGTTATACACCTGAGGCTAGGAATTTTGTAAACTATCCTCCCCTTCAATTCGTTGCAACAGTTCTAATATACTTCCAGCTTTTCTCTTAGCTATATCAGTTCCATTCTCTGATAATCCTTGAAGTGCTTCTTCTGCTCCATGTTCCTTTGCTAGTTTTAATTGCACTATATCTCCTGTACATACAGGCCACAAAACCGCAGCCGCATTCTCCCGGTTTCGCGGTGATCCGGTTCGTATAACCTCAACTAAAATAGGAATTGGCTCAGCCTGACCGATTGCCATCCTGCCTTCGTGATGGCCTGCAAGGATTGCCATTATAGCTAGCGCTTCGTCAACCATCCCACCCCCCGCGTCCTTCATAAACCGTATCAGTGCAGCAACTATCCCGGCTTTTACAGCTCTAGCTTTGTTTCCTTGATAAATACATAAGTTAAATATTGCAGTAGCCGCATCTTTTTTGCCTCTTGGAGTACCTTTGCAAAGTAACTTTATAAGAGCCGGGATAGCTCCTGCTGCACCTATTGAAACTTTGTTCTCGTCTAGAACCGATAAACTAAAGAGAGCCGTGGCTGCGTTTTCTCTATCCTCCATGCTTCCATTTCTTAGTACGTCAACAATATCTGGTATAGCTCCTGCGTTTACTATAGTTCCTTTGTTACTCTCGTTGATGGAAAGATTGAGAAGCGCTGTAACGGCGTGCTCTTGAGTTCGAGGATCACCAAAAGATAACAATTCTACGAGAAGCGGTATTGCTCCTGCCTCGGCAATACATACTCGGTTATCTGCATTCCTCTTGGCTAGCAACCGGAGCTCACCAGCATCCGCCCTTTGCTGTTCAATATTGTTACTTGTTAACTTATCCAACAAATCTTTGATAGCAATTCTGTCACAATCTGAAAGACTGGTTCCGGATTTCGTTGTTTTACAGCTACCTTGCTTCTTTGGTAGCTCAATGCCATTGCTTTCACACCATAAACCAATCAGACTATTCAAAACATAGTTAGGAGTAAGGGCGGTATGCAGAAGTGTTTGCTGTGTTTTAGGGCAAGTTCTGTGACCAGCATCAAGCCATTTTTGAATGCACGATCTTTCATATGTCTGCAAAAGAAAGTAAGAGTTTTTATCAATAATCATCAAATGACACCATTAGCACAATGTTTTGCAAAAACACAATCGTGGTTAATACCTGACCGATAGATACAATTACAGGATCTTTCATTAGTTCAAGCGATATAGGACATCGAAAATCATCTGGGATTACAGGAGACCGATGCTTAACTGACACTTTCTCGTTCTCATATGCATTATCAATCTCCGGATTTTCAGTGAGCACCCAGTCCTTCAGTTTCCTAAGAAGAGACGAGACTGTTTCAAAGCTGTCCGCTAATTCTCCATTGCTTGCTATGACCAATTCGTGTAATTTACTAGACTCTTTCTTTAAATCATTTATAGCCCTCAAATGCAGCTTCTCGGAAAGCCTTTTGAGTATAGCAGGATCATGGTCTTTTTCTTTCAGTGCTACAGCCATATCCAAATCTAGTTGTAAATCAGCAAATTTCGTTTGAGCTTTGGCTCTTTTGAACTGAGCATGCACCAATTCTATCTGAAAGAGATTAAAACAGTTGAAAAATGTCTTAATTTGCAGAAATTCAAAATCACAACAAAGGACTATCATTGTAAAAATGACAGAAAATGTTTGAAATATCGTTGAATTGCATATAGTATTATCATCAATCTCATTCCAACGTACGATAAATTTACCTGTTCTTGAACTTCCTCTGATATCTCAAGTTTGTTGTACGAAATATCACTCAGTGCAGCTTCAATTTTTTCAGTTACTTGTTGGAACTTATCCGCTGCATTATTCCTCTGTAAAGCCTGTTGCATGTAAAGCAATTATTAAGTTAAAATCAACATTCCTTTCCTGCTCAACTAATATAACATATTCGGTAAACAAAAATCGAACCAGAAAGCATAGAGCCTCTGAAGATGTTAATCTCTAACTCTAATTATTACAATTGCATTTTCTACTACAACATGGCCTATTTGAATTGGTTCATTTGAGCTTATATATTGACATAAACATCTCTAAGACTCTTTGGAAGAACTTATGGAAACTGCTAACAACATGTCAATGACTTGTTTTCAGGTTATTTCAATAAGCGCTTAATCCTCCCAATTTAAGAAAATTACAAAACTAAGTCAACAGTTTCAAACAAAACACGAAAAGGGAGAAAAAAAGCCATACCGGATAAAGCTTACTTCCTTGGTTAACAAACTTTAGAAGGATCATAGCCAAATCCAAAGCAACCCTTAAAGCTTCAAAAGCTCCAAGCTGTTCATCACAAAGGGTCTCATCACAATCCTTCAATTCCTCAAACAAAGGACTCAGAAGCTTCACCCTACAGATCAAATTCCCATACATCCTCTTGCAAACGTTTTGACATTCCGGCAACCCAGAAATCTCCCTGAAGGAATCCCGTGAAAAGAACACGGAAAGCAACAAAAAGGCATCGGAGATATGCACACAATGCATGAAGACGGTAGAATATATGACGGGGAAGAAAGGAACCATAAACAATAACCGGAAAGATACCTGAAGTGCATAACTCTTCCTCCTCCGACGGAGACAAATCGACATCAGAGAAGCTTTCCGCCGGCAAATCTCTGGATAAGATGCTGGAGGTTTCCTCGTTGTATAGGAGATCATCATCGAGGAAGAAGTTGGAGTAGGAGAGCGACATCGCAGTGGAGAAATTTAAGGATTTAGGGTTTCGAATTGATTTTTTCGATTGGGAAGTTGGGAGAAAGAGAGCGACATCGCAGTGGAGAAATTTAAGGATTTAGGGTTTCGAATTGATTTTTTCGATTGGGAAGTTGGGAGAAAGAGCAAGAAGAACAATTTGAAGAAAAAATATAATTTGTGTTTAAAGTAAATTATCCTCTACTAAAATAAAAGTTAATTTTAATTTCTAAAATATTATTAAATGAATGGGGACTTATATGCAATAATCAAAAGTTTTTTTTAAAAATGGGTCCTACAGTAAAGTTATTTTTACCATAGAGCTGATGTGGCTTAAATTAACTTAGAATTAATTAGGATTGATTAGGGCTTTAATTCTATTGGTCAATTGCAGTGACTTCACCACTGAAGTCAAATGGGCGAATGCACCGTAGAATCTCCCAAAGAATTATTGTCTGTTAAATTACGAGATCACATTCAATGATTGTATTTCTAAATCAATCATTGAATGCATAATTATCCTGATTCCAATTAGGGTACCTATTGATAATTGAGAATTATTTCATAGATTCATTACAAAATTGGCTAAAATATGAAAAGTATTAAACCTAGGGTAGATCTTAATAATATGAGGCTTTTTCATTGCATAGTAGACAACTCAAAATTTCATATCCATTCTTAATCTTGAATGTGTAATTCAATTGTGTAGTGGTGAAAAGATGCCTAATGTCAAATGGACTAAATGTGTTGAAGTGAAAGGGAAAGTCAAATTACAGGATTTTGAAACATACATTGCAGAGCTTAGAAACTCACCTCACAGAAGATTGATGGTAAGAAATTAATTCTCTTTATTCTATTCTATTCATTTATTGCCACCATATTATTTGAACTACATTCTATAATTTATGTTTTGTAATGCATGGAATTAATTCCAGATTGTGTCCCTATATTGGAAAGAAGGATCTTCCAAAGATAGTTTGGAAGGAATAAAAAAGGTGAATATATTATATATATATATATATATATATATATATATATATATATATATATATATATATATATATATATATATATATATATATATATATATATATATATATATATATATATATATATATATGAAATGTAAATACTAGATTTGAGTATGATTATGAATCCTTCAATGATGAATTTTCCATGTATTGTTTTTTTTTAACAAATTGCAAGAAAGTATGTAACCGATGGAAGGGTAGGGCTTGAAAAAGTGATAACTAGTGTTGATCTTTATGTCTGTCCATGTAGTTACACAATACTCAACCTTCTTGCAAGAATTGGATTCTTCAAGTTCAGTGAAGAAAACAATGATTACCTCATTGGTTGTGTTGTTTGGAAAAGAAACCAAATAAATAATTCCTCCAATTGAAGAGTGGTCTCCCATTCGCCAGCCGTATAAATCATCAATACAAATTTATCCGTTTCCGTACTACAGTGCCTTAATAAAATCATCAGAAGAAATACCAGAGGTTGAAACTTCTGAATTAGAAGTCGGAAGTTCATCAACTTGTGATGAAAATAATTTGCACAAGAGAAGGATGGAAGAAGATATGGATATATCTCCCCAGAGGAAACCTTGCTGCAGAGATGATAAGGTAGAACCACCCTTACCAGCTGCTAAAATCCACCCACCAGTTTTGATCCCAACCAAGGACTTTACATATCTTGGCCCTAGTTTAATGAGGGAGCAATCACATTCCCATGCACCAAAACCAGATTTCACATATCTGGGTCCAGTTTTAATGAGGGATCGAGCACATGCACCTGAAAAAACAAGAACAGGCGATTTCACTTATCTTGGCCCTAAATGGAATGCTGCAAATCAACCATATAATCGTTTTGGTCCCAAACAATAAATTCAAAGGAGGACAGAAAAACATGTATGCATGGTTGTATTTGTACTCTCATACTTTTTAACTTACAAACATCGACATGCATTAAACGTGCTATCCTAGATCTTCTAGAAAAAGCTTAAAATTGTTATGTCTGTTGTGTTTTAGAGGTGCTTATGGGCTTGAACATGAATTTTACCTAATGTTGTTTACCACCATAGTTTAAGATCAATGTGAGTATACATTTTCATTTTAGTAATTCATTTTCTCTGCATGATGTTGACTAACAAAATAGGCCCTCTGAAGTTGTAACTCATCTATTTCATTGTTTAAATGGTTAAAATATAGTATAACTATATCACAAACCAAAATCTAACAAAAACCTATCAAATAGTTTCATGCATGGTTCATGATAAAGGAAAGTTGAGCGGTCACGTTTGCTTCTTCATGCGCATTTAAACTTTAAGTGATATCAAATTTATGCAATAGATGTCATTCATGTTTGGATATTCACGCACTACACTATTTCATAGTGTTAGTCTTAAAGTCGAGGATAAGGCAAGCCTAACTAGTTGGCTAATTTTATAGGCTAACTTGTGTTAACTATTCTCTCTATTTGTGATCACTTTATCAATGATTATAATATGAAAAATGCACTTCATACACCAATATGTTACACCTACACTATTGTATTTTATTGTTCACTAATAAGGTGAACACTCATATATTATAATAATAAATTATTTTTTTTATAAAAATATTTTTTATGTTTTTTATAGGTTAAAGAAGTATGGTTATCAAATTATGCGATTAACCAACTTCATAACTTTATTAACCAACATTTTAAATTTCATTAATCAATTTTATAACTACTAAAAATTTGGAAGTTTATTAACCAAATTCATAACTTCATTAACCAACAATTTACATTGTATTAACCAATTTTGTTTTACAGTTAAAAATTATTTTTATTATCTGGATGTTTATTAACCAACTTCATCACTTCGTTAATCAACTTTGTTTTATTACTTAATTATTTTCAATATCTAGGCGCCTATAAACCATCTTCATCACTTCAATAACCAACTTTTTATATTTCATTAACCAACTTTATTTTACCATTAAAAGTCAGTGTTAATGTATTGTTTTACGGTCACTGATCACTCACTGTTTTGTTATTGTTCGCGCACTATTCACATTACTGTTCATAAATATATTTTTTATTTTTACGGTGAACAGTGTTTTGATGTAAGTATTCGTGTAAGTTGTGGTGTAGAAATAGCATTTCTGTTATAATATTTGGTTCTTTTTTAGTTCATTCTGAAGTTTACAAAAATTGCGTTTGAAAAAATTATTTTAATCAAAATATGGTTGAAGAGGATCTTATAGATCATATTTTTAAATGAAGAAGATTTTTATTAGATATGATTTAATTAAAATATTTTGACTTGTTTTTATTAAAAAGATTTAATTTGTTGTTTTCGGTTTCAACTCGTTTTTCACTAAACTCTATTGAAAATTTCTAGTGGATCGCTTTTTCTATTTAAGGATATGTTTCTTCTTTTTAAAGACTCGTCTATTTTGGATAATTGTTAATTGAGCGTTGTATTTTGTGTGTAGAAAGAGTTTTCGCATTTTCTTGTGTAATACTCTATCTTAAGAGTCTTTCTTATTTTAGAAAGGTAGTATTAAACAAATGGCTCTAAACACAACTGGGAGGTGGGGGGGATTGTGAAGTGCATAATACGTGATTAACTAAAAAATCTTTTATTTTGAAAAGCAATTTATGTTAGTTCAAATATAAAGCACCTGAAAATTAAAAGAGATATAAGAGGAGATATAAAGAAGGATTTATAGATGAAAGAGAATTAATCAACAAAAATAAAAGAGATAAGAATAGAGAGATTGCACTAAGATTTGTAGAGATTCGGGCTAACCACTTAGCTTGTCCTACTCATTTTTCCAGGAATTTCTTCTTGAAAGTTCCACTAAAATAATTTCTAGAACCAAACATAGTTTTGGGCGGTTGAGCTCACAAACCAATCACAAATTTTACTAGCTAATACCTATAACCAAACATGGATTTTACCAAGACAATCTCATTAATCAAACTTAGATTTTATCAGGACAATCTTAAGGATCAAAGATATTAAACAAGAGAATCACACTCTTGATGAAAAACACTTAAGCATAATCACCAATACAATAAAAAACTATCTGAAGTATTTTTCTATCACAAGGTACTATGGCAACTTTAGTAAAAATAATATAGAGAAAAAGTCTCCTTTATATAGGAAAAATTATACCTCAAAAGGAAAATAGTCCATAAATTTTTTAATGCTTATAATCGAATATGAGCTAGTTCTAATCGATCATGCAATATAAATATGGAAGATGTTCAAATTTGTCATCACTAATCTATTAAAAGTACTCTTAATTGATTATGAGGCATTACAAAAGAGATAATTGACTAATCCTAATGTACTAATCAATTATCTAGTCTAAACCACATTCTGAAAAGATTATTCAAGTTAGTAACCAACTGGTTAAACTTCCTTTGACAAATATAAAGAATATGCCATACTCCCTCTAAGGGTAAACGTCTACCCCTTTGACATTATCAAAATGGCAAAAAACACAAGGCAAGCACATAAATATGTACATCACATAGAGAAAGGAAAGGAGACGAAGGAGAAGAGACATTTGGAAAATGTTAATTCATGTATTATTGATTCAATAATCCTAATTTGGCTATTAGGAAAAAGAAATTTTCTTTAGGAAAAACATATGTGTGAGTTGATTACATGAAGATACATGCACAATTACACAATCTCTTTTTTTCAAAACGACCTCTCATAAAATGGTGTATATCCTCATTAGGTTTAATCTAAGAGTGATGTATTAAATTTTTCGTGAGGTTTATGGTGCTAGTGTTGTCGCATTTTATTAGGACAACACCAATGTTAACTCCATAATCACTCAACAAATGTTTTATCTAGATAATTTGTATGCAATAGTTACCTGCATCAACGTATTTTGCCTCAGTTATAGATAACATTATACTTGCTTATTTCTTACTATGCTAAGAGATAAGCGAGTCATCAAATAAGTGATACATACCACTAGTATTTTTTGAATCTAATTTCTACCCAACAACATAAGAGTCAGAGTATCCAACTAAGACATAATTAGTCTCTTTGGGATACCATAAACTCATTAGTGGTGTGTCAATGAGATTCTTAATAATTATTTTTACTACAGTGAGATGTGGTTATTTCGGGAATGCTTGAAAATGGTGACAAAAACACACAACAAAAATGATTTCAAAATAAGATACAATAAGATAATGGAGAGAACGGATCATAACTTAGCACTTGTTTTCTTCAACTAACTTTCCTCTTTAATTCTTATCCAATAGGAGATAGCTTTAGCTTTGTCCATGCCAAATATTTTGAGGAATTATTTGGAATACTTTACTTGATTTTAAAGGCCAGTGAAATATTGCAACTCCCTCGTCATTGACATCTCGAACTCATTTTGCATCATCTAAGAAAACTCCTTACACAATGACTCGTTAGTAGCAGTGAAATACACCGTTAACAGAAATTTTAACTAACAATATGTTACACTTAATTTTTTTGATAAAAAGAGTTTTTCCAACTTTTCCAGTTTGAAGGTTTTTTCAAGCAAATATTCTAGATAAAATGGCATACGTATCATAAAAATCTATACCTCTATTATTCTACCATTTCCAACAAGTCTTGCTTTACATCTTAAAATATTGTAGTCAAGCTTGTTGTAAAAGATCCATTAGGTTCCCATTTCTACATTAGTTGAAAGTTTGGAAACAAGTTATCAAACATTGATTATATTAAATTGATTTAACTGATCTTTCTTTTGCAAGAGACCAATGTCCGCCGAAAAGAGCTTCATCTACTTTTTTCACTCAATTTGGGAAACAAAAATCCATAAAGTTACATGTAACACCACTAATACAAAATATCTTTTTAGCTAAGGTTGTTAAGTCAGTTCACGTGTTACCTAACTTAAAACGAAACACGATGGAAAATTTAAAATTATTTTTAACGTTCTTAAATTAATATCTTTCTTAGCCGACTTACTAGTAATAAAAAATTTAATTTAAATTATTTTTTTTAAATCGGGCTATTCATCAACCAATTTAACAAAAAAACATTTGTAAGTCATCTAAACTAGGACGGCTAATTATCAAATTTAACAAATGCTCTTTTATAGCACTTTTTTAAAAAAGTAATTTTTATTAAAATTTAATAAATTTTCTAAGCCAAGTTTATAGTATCTTAACAAGTTTTGTACAAATTAAACAAAAAAATATTTGTTTTCATAAAACCATTAGGAAAAATACTTAGATGGACACAACCATAAAACTTGGATTTACACAGAGCCTATAACACACGTAATTTAATTATTTCGGAAATAATTGTTAAAATCGTTGAAGTTGTGAATTATTGATATAGTTGCTAAGTCGATTATTATTTAATTAATGGGTTAATTTAGTTGTGGAAATATTACAGTATTATTTAGTATAGTTAATATTAAAAATAATATTAATATAAAAAATTAGTAATAGATGAGATTATTTGCGTCGGGCATATTTTATGGTTGTGAGTAGTAAAGTGGGAGTGTGAATGTGAGTCCCAATAAGAATAATATAGTGGAAGTAATATTATATTAGTTAATTAGAATAAAAAGAAAATAGAAGTTGCAGGAAGAGAAAAGTAGGTTTTATAAAAGAGGTATAAGGGTTTGAAGAGGGATACTTAAAAGTTGCAGAAAGAGGCAAAGCTAGGAAATTCGATCGGAGAAAAATTATAAAGCAACCTCCAATCCAAGGTATGGGTTGGGTTTTGAATCTTTAATGGGAATTATGATGGATATTATGTAGGGATTCGGTTGTGTTGAGTTATTGCCTTGTCTGTTATTGTGTTGTGATTAATCCTGAAAATTATCTGATATCACGTTGTATTGAGTTGATTGTCTGTTACAGTGTTATAGATGTTTATGAATGATCTGCATAACTAATTCAAGGGATCATGGAATCTGTCTGTTGTGAATTATTCCTTACTGATATGGTTGACATAATATTGTGTTGTCCTTGTATGTTTTGAAAATGTTGACGATCGATGGATAATTATATTTGTGTTAACGTTGATAATAGACGGAAGGAGTCTGTGTGGAGACTGGGAAACACGTTGTGCCGAGGGGCACAGGTGTTGTGTCTAGTGGCAAGGTTGATATTAGAGTGTGCTGAGGGGCATGGATGGTGGGTGTCGAGCGGCACAAGGAGTGGCAGAAGTGTGTCGAGGGGCACATGTATGTGTGCCCAGGGGCACAGCTGTGAGCCAAGTATGTTTGGTTTCAGTAATTGCTTCGTATAACCGGATTAAAGCTATTATAATCCAACATTATATAACAGAGATAACTTATTAATAGTAGTATTAGTAGCATAATGGAAGAGTTATTAGAAACTAGTAGTAATGGTAGGGATACTATAATAGAAGCAAAAATTAGTTGAATTCATTACAATATTAGTAATAAACTAATACCAAAGAGGATTTAGTAGCATAGTATATGTAGCAGGGATAACTTAGTGGCAGTAATAATAAATAACAGAGAACTATCTATGATGTTCCTAGCAATGGAAAGATAATGCATTAACAGAGAAATATATTAAGTAACAAAGTATTATAATTTAGCAGAGTATTACTAAATAACAAAATTAGTAATAATAAGAGTTAGTTAGTAAACTTGCAGTGTTGGTAATGATTACAGAGTTAGTTTATAATAGAGTCAGTTTAGTAGTAATATATCAGAGTTAATATAATTAAATTACTGAGTAGTATTGGTAACAAGAGTGCATTAATGACATAATTAATATTAGTTTATAACATAGTAGATATTAATGTAGCAGAGTAGGTATATAAAATAGCAGAGATACTAGTAGCCGAGAATATAATAATTGTGGAGTAGCAATTGTTGAAGTAATAGTAGACACTAGTAATATTAGTAGGACCTTGTTAATCATAGTATTAGCTTATAAAAGTCGTTGTAATAATGATGTGTGTTAATTAGGGGAGTTGCAGGTGGTGTTGTAACGCCCCAAATTTAATTAATTATTTAATTAAATTAATTAAGGATTTAATTATTGGAAATTGTCGAAGTTGAGATTTATCAGTATGATTCTAAGAGGCGTAATTGGATTAATATGTTGATTAGAACTGTTATGTTTACAGTCGGATTATTTAATCGGTTAGTCAGAGAATTAATATTAGAAATAATATTAGTTTATTGGACTATTTATTTAATTAAATTGGTTTTAGTTGTTGTGTGATAGATAGAAATTTGGAGGTGTTGATTAGTTGGCCCAATAAAATAATATGGAGAAATATATAATTTTATTAGGTTTGAAAAAAAAGATGACACAAGATGTATCAGCAAGTAGCAAATAGGGTTTTTTTGGTACGCAGTAAGCAATGATAGTTTTGATGAGAGGCACAAGGGTTGCAAAGAAGAATCTTGGAATTTAACCATAAAAGTTCAAACGAGGAAAAAGCTGCGGCGTAGCAGATTCGACCGGATAATTATAGAGAGACCGTCAATCCAAGGTAAGGGTGGGGTTCAACTCTATAATCGGGATTATGATGAATGATATATGGGAATTTTGGGTTGTTGAAATTCTGATGTTTGGTTGTTTTGTGGTATGTGCTTGATGTTGTTTATTGTGATGTTTTCTGAAATCGATGAAGAACTTGAAATTGATCTACTAATGAAGTTGTGTTGATTCATGTTTATGTAAAAGAAAAATGTGATTATTTTGATTTAATATGGTTGAGGTTCGTGTGATTGTTGTTGATTGTTGTATTACTGAATTGTTGATGAAATTGGGTATTGATCGAATTTTGGGAATTATACCGCGCGCGAATAATAGAATGGAACGATATAATTAGGAAATTCTGGAAACATGAAAAGAATAAGAATCATAGAGGAAGAAGAAAATGGAGGAGGGGGCCCCATACTTAAGGAGTGGGCACCCCCAAGTTAAAGGAAAAAGGAAAAAAATAATAAATAAGTGAGGCGGGGCCCCATACATAAGGAGTGGGCACCCCAGATTCAAGGAAGTGAGGCGAGGGCCCTATACTTGAGGGGTGGGCGCCCCAAAGGATTAATGAATGTGGGGTGGGTGCCCCAGTTGGAGAAAGACCAATTGGCTTGGCCAAATATGTAAATTTAGAACCAAAATTAATAGGTATCTTAGCATAATTGCAGAAATCATATGTTTGTAGCAAAATGATAATTGGATAACAGACTCGATTAAATTAGATGCACTGTATGCACATCCTAACTGTAGTAGAGGTTGGAAGGTAGTAGGAGTAATTTGATGACAGTAGGAATAAAAATAGATAACAGATTCTTGTAGCAGAGTAGGTGTTAAATAGTAGAGGACTAGTATTGATGATAGAAAATTGATGAAAACAATATCGAAAGAGATATTAGAAATTTTCGCTGATAAACGAACTGACTGGTTTAGAATGAAAATTTCTGAATAATTACGGAACTTGTTAGGCTGTTTTGGTTGAATTTGGTAGGTTGAATATTTTCCGAATTATGTGAAATTGCGGGTGATGTGAGTTGGTGAATTGCCACCGTTTATTGGTAAGACAGTTTTATAGGCCTTATGACCAATGTTGATAAGTTGTATGTTAGCGTTGAATTATTTATATTGATTTATGATTGTTGATTTGTTGTTGATATGTTGTCGTTAGTTTGTCGTTGATGCCACAAAAAAATGCAAATGCATGTGACGAGGCCTTCGTCACTGTTGTCGTTAGTATGTCGTTTTTTTGTGACGGTCTGGATTGGAAAATAGTGACGAAGGCTTATGCCTTGTTTGATGCCTCTATTGATTGGCCATTGGTGATGGGGGATGAAGCCCTGAGTACCACATGCATGTGCATTGTTAGTGTCGCATTCTATATTGCATAAGTGAGATTTGAATTATGAAGTGTCGTGACTTGAATTATGATTTGAATTGTGAAGTGTTGTGACTTGAATCATGAATAGAACTGGTTGTTGAATATAATGATGTGAAGTGAATTGATTATGTTGGTGTTGTGAATTGGTGATTTTAGTTACTCAAATTCTAATATATATTTTTTATCATACACTTGTTTATATAGTTCGATATCTCACCCCTTTTGTTTGAATGTTACCCTATGTTGGTAATGCGTAGGTTAAGAATATTAGTGTGCTTTCGGAGTGGCTTGGATGATGTTAATCTTACGCTATTTACTTCGAGTCGGGTCATGCTCTGATATGTAACACTCGGGAAGGGATGAACGATAATTGTTTAGTTGTTGCATTCGTTTAGCATTGCTGAACTTTAAGTTGAATTTTAAGAAGTGCCATGATGTTTTCAGGTTGTTTTAGTTGAACGAAATGATATGTTGTTTAGAATTGAATATTGTGATTCCACTGCATAATTAATATAAAGAGTTTGGTTTCAAAGATTAAAGTATGGTGTTATCAGTTCATCCAAATGTGAAGTGTTATGTATCTATTGAATTAAAATGAGCAGGTTGATTTATGAAGTATGATATAATGTGAAGCTTGATATCCTGTTGGTTGTTATAATTTTTATACTCTGATTTTTTATTATAATTACTGGGTAGGAATGGGGTGTTACAGGTGTTGCTATAGTTGTTATGTTGTGGTGGTTGATAATTATTGCTAATTTGTTATAGTTGTCAATAATATTGTTGTTGTTGTTATGTGGTTGTTGATGATTGTTGTTAATGTCAGTATGTTGTGGTTGTTGTTATATTGCCTCTAATCATTGGCCAGACTGAGTTGTAGGCTTATGGCTGTCATACCCCAAAATTTGCCCGATCAGATCTACGTCTCTTAATCCATCCAGAGTCAAAATTAAGAGCCATAGGGTTTGACATTTCTATTGTCAAACTCGCTCTCTTATAAATCAGGTTGAGTTAAAACAAGGGCGTGATTAACAGGTGTTTAGGACCCAAACGTTGGGTCCAATTGTTACGAAGGTTTATCATTGTTTGGGGTATTTTGGGTTTTTAACAACATTTGTCTTGATTATTATTATTATCATTTTCATTTTTTATTTTTATCATAACTAATTATTAATATTTAACATTATTAATTTTTTTGTTAATATTAGGATTTTTTAATTAGCTTGTACTAATGTTATTATTATTAGGTTTTATTAATTATTAGGATTCTTAGTATTTTTATTCATTAACTTAGTTGGGCAATAGGCCCATTAGGTATAAAAATACCCTAATTTTAACTAATATAAATATAACATTTTTGTACACATTGAGGGAGGCCAATTTTCTAATCCTAATTTTCATCCTCCACGTGCACCGTAAAAAAAAAAAACCTGTTAACAAACCCTTATTGACCTACGTACATATTCAACCTAGTTTTGTTAAACAATCACTTTAACACTAACCTACAGAGGCCACCACTCAGAACCATACCCATCCATGACATAATCCAAATTCACTTCTCTCATCTATAATACAAGAGTTCAAGAACAACTTTAGATGGAATTCAATTAACAAAAATCAAAGCAAATTAATCTAAGAAGATTGTTGTATAATTGTCTGTTGATTGTACAGGAAAACAAGAAGTGGAATAAACGGAGAAGAGGTTCAAAACCGAAATCGGAATCGAAGCTACAACAGACCGCACCAGCCGCTGCCAACAACCGCGGACCTCCGACCGGTTGCGAACTCCACCGCGAACCCAGCCGCTAGCGCCGACAGCATCCCCATCGCAAATTGCCTGTCACCGGTGGAAGCTTCCGGCGTCGTTCCATGCTTTCACCATCAATTGCTTCTTATTTATTATCTATGCTGGTTTGTGGCTTTGATTTGCAGGAAAATAGGTGAAAAAGACCATGAGAAAGAAGAATACGATGAGGGAAGAGAAAAGCCACAGTGGGGGAAAGACACAGCAAGAACGATATCCTTCTCTTTCTATTTGGTTGGTTCTACATGAAACAAGGGGGGCCCGCGTCTGGTTTTTATTTGACTTAGACTATTCATTAGTTTAGGTTTTATTAATTGTGGTGCACCATATAAGTAACAAGCTAAATGTAGCATTGTTGGTTAAACGTGAGGGAGGATGAGCTTCATAACCTGGGTTCGAGTCCAGGGAGGAGCATTATTTTTTCAGATTTGCTTACTTCAGATCCGGCGCTTGGCCTCACATCATGCCCATAATATGCTGTCACATCTGGACCATACAATCATATCACAAACAAATCCAAAGGCCTAGAAACTGCGACTCTACCATAGACCTCAAGGGCTTCCCACATAGGATCAAGCCAGGTTCCTTTTGTTTTATTTTCTTGATTTATTTTACTTGTTGTAATTAGATTAATTCTATAGTTAATTAGGAAATTTAATTAATTATTTAAATTAGGATTGGCATATCAAATTAGGATTAGGATTTAAAGAATTATTTTTCGATTATTTCGATTACTCGATTTAATCTATTTAATTAATTTTAATTATTAAAAAACCCTATAAAAGGCTAACTATTAGGGTTGGTCCAATCCCATTGCCCAATCCCATTTGGCAAAAACATTAATCTTCGATTAATTCTCTCCTCGACCCGACTAAAGCTATTAGTCGCATTAGACGAGAGATAAAAATAAAAAAAACAATAAACTCTAACTTCCCCTTTAACGGATAAATGGTGGATGAATATCTATTTCATCCTGCCTTCGAATTAGTCGACTCCCTATGTCGTACTGATCAAATATCTGAGTAAAGCAATGAAATAATTTAACTAATCCTTCATTTAAATTCTCTCCTCGACCCGACTAAATCTATTAGTCGCATTAGACGAGGGATAAAATGTACATAAATTAAAATACGTTTAATTTGCTGCCCGCGACGATCAATCTATCGATCTGAGTAACCAACAATGACCCTTAATCTGTTAGCTATACTGATCAAATCTATTGATCACCGCATCTAACGGTGCCAAATCAAATCAGGGTTGTACGCCCAAACCTTCAAAACACATTAAACCACGACACTACGGATTTTTATCCTAGGCAATTCAAAATGCCTTTCAGATCAAATTCAAACTACGATAGGCCATCCAAAAAGCCTTCAAACCCCTTCATATCAAATTCAAAGGCGTGCAATCCTGTGCCCGAACTACGTTGACTCTGATTCTCCCTAAGGAGATACGTAGGCACTTGGATAACCAAGGCGAGTCCCCTTCCCTAAAATCTCAATTTTTCCCCTATTCATTTGCTTAGCCATTAAATCCTATTATTTTAGCCATAAAACTTGACCCTTAGATTCAAAGCCAATAAGAAAGGGTTAAGGGTGCCTAACACCTTTCCTCGACCTGATTATAATAACTTACCCCGAATCTCATAACTGCGTAGGGTTTCCTATTCGCCCTTCAGAATAGGTGGCGACTCTAAAAGTCTAAATTTTTTAGGGCAGGTTGGTACAATGGCCAATGTTGGTTTATTGTTGAGTTGTTGTTAAATTGTTGTTGTTATTGTGTTGTGTTGTTGTTGTGGTGTTCATGACGTTGTCGCATACATAGCATATCAAGTTGAGGGCTTATACTCTTTAAGTTGGCCTGAATTGACAAAAGTTTAAAGTTGAAGGCTTATGCCTTGTTGACGCCTCTATTAACTGGCGGTTTCTAAGTTGGGAGTTTTGCTTCATTGGTACCACATGCATGTGCATTGTAACTAGTTGCATTCCACATCTCATATTTGAGTTGTTTTGTTGATAAATTATTTGTCGTATATTGTTGATGTTTATGTTGTGGTTGATGTTGCTTGGCAGTTTGGGAAGTGATCATCTTTGTATAATTTGATTCTAATATATGATTTACCATACACTCAATTATATGGTTTGATATCTCACGCCTTCTATTTGAATGTTAGCCCTATGTTGGTAACACGCAGGTAATCCAGAGTAAAGGCTGTTTATCTTCATTAGTTCAAGTTGGTGTCATTGCTCTCATACGCGACACTCAGGGGGATGAACGTATGTTGTTTTATTATTGAATTTACTTCAGTTGTTGAACCTTAAGTTGATTACATAAAATAAGTGTTGTTATGAAGTTGTTTTCAGTTGAACAAAAGATGTTATGTAATTAAGTTGAAGTTTGTGAATCCGCTGCGTAGTATTAATAAAAGTTGTTGTTAATTGTTCATCCAAGTTTTAAAGTGTTATATATCTGTATCACATGCGATTAAATTATATGTTGATTGTTTTTAAAGTAGAAAAGTGTAGCATCTCATTTACATGTTAAAACTTTGTAACTCTGATTTTATTATTATTCGCCAGGTAGAAATGGGGTGTTACATTAGTGGTATCAGAGGAGGTCGGTGTGTCCGGCCAAGTTGTCGAGTATGTAGAGTTATGCGACAATTGAATATTGTCAACGTGTTATTCCTTAGTACATGACATGTGTGCGAAACACTGTCGGTACTTGTTTGTTTTTCTAATCAATTGTTGCAGGAGTTAGTTTGAGATAAGTGGAGGAGCAACTTTCCTTCTCATATATGTTTTTGTTGTAAGATGTTGGTGCAGTATGATGCTGATGGCGATAGTGCAAGTATTGCTGAAGTTTCATTGCTTCCCGAATCTGAAGATGACGTGGATTCAGGACCTTGTTTGTTAATTAAGTTGGAGCGTCTTGATGGAGAGTGATCAGACATTGTAGATTTGGGCTTCTCGGAGGATGAAGTGCAATGTAATGGTTGTTAATATACAAGTAGTATGTGAATCCATGACGTTTTTATGAAGGTGGTTGTTAAGCAAAAAGGGATAATTTTAGAAGATAGAATCTATAAAGTTGCAATGCTTCGGCGCGGTTGGTGAACTACGAAGTTATCGGTTTAAGAAGTCGTGCGTATGATGTCGATGTTGGAAAGATGATAGAGTGATAGATTGCTGTAGACCTTGTTGTAAGATCCTTGTGATTAATTCTAGAAGTTGTTGGACTGCCTTGAATCACGAGTCAGAGTCAGAACTCACGGATATGAGTAGTTTTGTGAGAAGGGATGGAGTCTTGGTGTTTTGAAGACAGAGGTTTTCGGAGAATTACCATGTCTCTTGAGTTATAAGAAGAACGAGGTTGTGAAACGGGATAGAATTTATGTTTTTTGGTTTCAAATTATTATTGTATGTTAGGTATGGATGGATAAGTGTTTATTTCATGAAAGGTGGCTAAACTAGTTGGATTTTAGTGAAGATTTAGTATGAATCCGAAGGCTGTTTGCAGGAATTTTTTTGGTTTTTTGGGAAACTTAAAAAATTCATAACTTTTGACTCGGGTGTCCGTTTGACGCACCGTTTGAATTCGGGAAAAGATTATACAATGTACTTTTTTTTAAAAATGGTTTCATGTTCAGGATATGGATATAAATGGATGTGTAATAAGACTTTGTGGTGTTAGTGTATAATATTGGTATTTGCAATTTTTGGTAAACTTTGGAGATTTGTAACTTTTGGACCGTAACTGCATTTGGGTCGCCATTTGAAGCGTTAGGAAGCTAGCGCAACGTTACTCTCCATAAGAATGGTTCTTGTACTTGAAATTAATTTAAATGGTATGTAGTGATGATTGTCAAGATACTTAGATTATGGGTTGAAGAGATGAGAAGTTTTTTTGAGCTTAATTGATTACTGTCGCAATTTGTTTAGACGATGGTCTCTCAATGTCAAGAGAGAATGAGAAGGAAATTGTGGAAGGAATTGTAAACCCCAAAGGAGATGTTATGCTTTAAGTGACTTGAGTACAAGTTCTAAAGGAATGCTATTATAGTTTGGTAACGATAGTTTATGCTCCATTATGGTTGTCGACTCTCTATTGACAAATTGAGGAACTGATCACCCTTAATCTCTTTTTGATAGTAGACGAGATCGTGTTGGATGATATATACTTTTCTTGCTATCTTAGTAGTATGTAAAGTGATGGATGATTATATCGCGAGGATAGTCGCTCACCAATTTGTGTGAATTGGTGGAAAAGTGGCTAGGAAGAGTTGAGATGTATTGAATAATTTAGAGTAACAAGTTTGTATGCGAGCTAATGTTGCAAAGTGAAAGATTGAGAATATCAAAGTGAATAACGATTTTGGGGTGAATGTTAAAGAAAGTCCGAACTAGATTGAAATTTTGAACCAGATAGTTGACAGAACTTTTAATGAGGACGATGATTTAAGTTGGATGATCAGAGTTGCACAACTGAAGCATGATGTGGCACAGTTGTTATGCGTGTACGACTCGTTATAAGTGAAGGATCAAATATCAGAAGCCTATGGGAATGATGTGTCTTGACCTACATGTTTGATATGGTTGATTGTTGATATAAGAATGTGGTACCAGGACGCTATATTTTCTAGTAAATGATTATGGATTTTTATAAGAAGGTTTTATGGATTGTTGGAAGATGGTGAATCATGTGTATAATTGTTGAGTTATACTGTTTGGTTGGTGTTATAATGATTTCGTTACCATGGTAGTGATGTTGTTGTTGATTTTCGTAAATAAGGAAGGATACTCCATAATATGACGAAGTTGATTATGTTGGCTATGGTGATGTCACTATAAGAGTGATACGACGATGTGAATAGAGTTGTTGATGTTTTGTTAATAATTGATATACATAGATACGAGAATGAAATTGTGTATGTGTTTTGGTATTGAAGATGTCGTTAAGATGATAAGGTGATGCGGTATAAGTGTGTTATGATTGTTACTATTTTAAATGTCGATATGTCAAAATATTGTTGAAGTGGTTGATACGTTACTAACGATTATGCCGCGAAGGTATTGGATGATTATCACGTGTGTATTGTATTTGAATCGTATTGAGTTATTATTATGTCGAAAAAGTAGTGATTGAAGAGTTGTCAAACGTGACTTAGGGATCAGAGAGTTGGATGCGGAATTCGCGTTAGGAGTGGTAGTATTGAGTAGATTTACGAGGACGAAAATATTCTAAGTGGGGAGAGTTGTAACACCCGTAATTTAATTAATTATTTAATTAAATTATTTTAGAAATAATTGTTGAAATCATTGAAGTTGTGAATTATATATATAGTTGCTAAGTCGATTATTTTTTAATTAATGGGTTGATTAAGTTGTGGAAATATTATAGTATTATTTAATATAGTTAACATTAGAAATAATTTTAATATAAAAAATTAGTAATATATGAGATTATTTGCGTCGGGCTTATTTTATGGTTGTGAGTAGCAAAGTGGGGGTGTGAATGTGAGGCCCAATAAGAATAATATAGTGGAAGTAATATTATATTAGTTAATTAGAATAAAAAGAAAATAGAAGTTGCAGTAAGAGAAAAGTATGTTTTATAAAAGAGGTATAAGGGTTTGAAGAGGGATACGTAGAAGTTGCAGAAAGAGGCAAAGCTAGGAAATTCGATCGGAGAAAAATATAGAGCAACCTCCAATCCAAGGTAAGGGTTAGGTTCTAATTCTATAATAGGAGTTGTCTGATATCACGTTGTATTGTGTTGATTGTCTATTACTGTGTTATAGATGTTTATGAATGATCTGCATAACTAATTCAAGGGATCATGGAATCTGTCTGTTGTGAATTATTCCTTACTGATATGGTTGACAAAATATTGTGTTGTCCTTGTATGTTTTGAAAATGTTGACGATCGATGGATAATTATTTCTGTGTTAACGTTGATAATAGACGGAAGGAGTCTGTGTGGAGACTGGGAAACACTTTGTGCCGAGGGGCACAGATGTTGTTCCAAGTGGCACGGTTGAGATTAGAGTTTGTCGAGGGTCACAGATGGTGGGTGTAGAGCGGCATATGGAGTGGTAGAAGTGTGCCGAGGGGCACATGTATGTGTGCCCAGGGGCAGAGCTATGAGCCAAGTATGTTTGGTTTTGGTAATTGCTTTGTATAACCGGAGTAAAGCTAGTGTAATCCAACATTATATAACATAGATAACTTATTAATATTAGTATCAGTAGCATAATGGCAGAGTTATCAGAAATTAGTAGTATTGGTAGGGATACTATAATAGAAGCAAAAATCAGTTGAACTCATTACCGAATTAGTAATAAACTAATACGTGAAAGGATTTAGTAGCATAGTGTATGTTGTAGAGGTAACTTGTTGGCAGTAATAATACATAACAGAAAACTCTTATTATTACTAATTTTGTTATTTAATAATACTCTGCTAAATTATACTACATTGTTACTTAATAAGAGTTAGTTAGTAAACTAGCAGTGTTGGTAGTGATTACGGAGTTAGTTTATAATAGAGTTAGTTTAGTAATAATATATCAGAGTTAAAATAATTAAATTACTGAGTAGTATTGGTAACAATAATATATTAATGGCAAAATTAGTATTAGTTTATAACAGAGTAGATATTAATGTAGCAGAGTAGATAAATAAAATAGCAGAGATACTAGTAGCCGAGAACATAATAATTCTGGAGTAGAATTGTTAAAATAATAGTAGACACTAGTAATATTAGTAGGACCTTGTTAATAATTGTATTAGCATATAAATATCGTTTTAATAATGATGTGTGTTAATTTGAGGAGTTGCAGGTGGTGTTGTTATAGTTATTATGTTGCGGTGGTTGATAATTGTTGCTAATATGTTATAGTTGTCAATAATTGTGTTGTTGTTGTTGGTAATTGTTGTTAATATTGTTGTGTTGGGGTTGTTGTTGTTATGTTGCCTCTAATTATTGGCAAGGCTGAGTTGTAGGCTTATGGCCAGTGTTGATTTGTTGTTGAGTTGTTGTTGCTATTGTGTTGTGGTGTTGCTGTTGTGGTGTTTGTAACGATGTCGCGTACATCGTATATCAAGTTGGGGGGGCTTATGCTCTATAAGTTGGCCTGATTTGGAAAAAGTTTAAAGTTGAAGGCTTGTGACTTGTTTTAAAGTTGAAGGCTTATGCCTTATTGACGCCTCTATTAACTGGCAGTTTCTAAGTTGGGAGTTTAGCTCCATTCGTACCACATGCATGTGCATTGTAATTAGTCGCATTCCACGTCCCATATTTGAGTTGTGGTGTTGATAAATTATTTTTCGTATATTGTTGATGTTTATGTTGTGGTTGATGTTGCTTGGCAAGTTGGGAAGGGATGATCTTTGTATAATTTGATTATAATATATGATTTATCATACACTCAATTATATGGTTTGATATATCAAACCTTCTATTTGAATGCTACCCCTATGTTGGTAACACGGAGGTAATCCAGAGTGAAGGTTGTTTATCTTCATTAGTTCAAGTTGGTGTCATTGCTCTGATACGTAACACTCGGGGGGATGAACACATGTTATTTTATTGTTGAATTTTCTATAGTTGTTGAATCTTAAGTTGATTACATGAAATAAGTTGTTATGAAGTTGTTTTTAGTTTAACAAAAGATGTTATGTAATTAAACAGAAGTTTGTGAATCCGCTGCGTAGTATTAATAAAAGTTGTTAATTGTTCATCCAAGTTTTAAAGTGTTATGTATTTGTATCACATGCGATTAAATTTTATGTTGATTTTTTTAAAAGTAGAAAAGTGTAGCATCTCATTTATATGTTGAAACTTTGTAACTCCGATTTTATTATTATTCGTCGGGTAGAAATGGGGTGTTACACAACCAATCATAGTTTTTTTATTAATTAAATAATAAAAATAAAATTATCTCTCTCCTTCGTTATCGCAACCACCCCATGTTGTCAATTAGAAATGAAATTAAATTTTAAATAAATTTAAATTTTCTCTCTTCTTATTAGTTGTTCCTAAATATATGAATACAGGTTCGTTTCCATGCAAATATTTATTACCATTTAGTGTTATTTTTCTAAATGGCTTCTAAGATGAGGGTCTCTAGCTAGTGCACCATGTTTTATTCATGTTAGATGAAAAAAAACATACATTCATTAGATTATACTGCACTAAATCAAATCTCCAACAAATTAAAACTGAAGACAAAAGTAAACTAAAACCATGGAAATATAAATTGAAAATAGATGGAAAAAAGAGGATCATTCCCCCTGTCTTCTCAATTCCCACATGTCTATCACAATTCAATTTGTAAGTTTCAAAATAATTAGGCAACTAGTCTTTTGCATAAACTATCCCGCTATAACTAATTTTTTACTTCATGATTGATGATCAATAACTGTAAATTTCAATAAAAAATAAGGATTAAATTGAATAGACAGAGTTAAAAAAACATTGTAGATGAGAAATTGAAAGAGTAGTCAAAGAAGTAAATATATAAACTTAATAATTCATAACAACTTCATAATCAATTTCCCTCGCCATAATCCAAATCTCAAGATAAACTTTTTTTCACCCAGTAGCACCGTCATGACACTCAAGAATTCCATTTTTAACCAACCAAGTTGAACCATGTTCATGTTCTTTAATAAGTAAGGATTTTTCACTTGTGTTTTTTTGTGAGTGATTATTCTAATTGCAAAATTATAATTCATTTGATTTGAAATTTCCATTGTTTGTTGTCCTAACTCTTCACGGTAGAATGCATGAAAACTCATTCCACTTTCAACAAAGAAATGATAAGTAGAGGCGAGAGAAGATAAAATTTGGTGTGAACAAGTTCATCATAAGTTTTGATAAAGCAATATAATCCAACAATTTTTAGGTGTGGTTCATCATGAACCACTTACTTGTTGGTTCACCTTAGACACCGTCATTTTTCTGTAATCAACTATTGACCCTATTATTTCAACGAGTTATTCATCTTCCATTATCAATCATTTGTTTTAACATTTCTTCACACTCCTTTTCTTATTCAATATTTCAACTTTTCATCATTCCTTTCTCTCTTTCTATCCGCAAGGCTATTTCACAGTTCTCCGTCATTCACTGTCATGTGCAAAGAATTTTCATCGTTGTCGTATCTTTTCACCGCCCTCTATTCACCATCTCCTCGATAATCTTTGGTAAAGGTAAGCTATGAATTGCAGAAAATATTAATTCGTTTCATTCTTTTGTTCTCTATCTGTCTAATTTTAAAGATACACTGTATTTAGGGTTAAATACACGTTCTCCCTGCCATTGTAGCGAGTTTTAATTTCCCCCCTATATATTTTTTATTTATTTCTCCCTTATAATATTTTATTTTGAATTTCCTCACTAAGCGTACAATTGTAACACTGAATTTGGGGGATAAATCAATTTTTTTTACAGGGGTCACTTGTGCCCTTAGGAGGCAAAAAACACATAGAATTTTCACATTTCAAGGGAGATCCAAATTTTATTTTATAGGAGGTAAAATGAATCTCGTTGCAGGGGAAAACGTATATTAACCCATGTTTTTATGTGTGGTGGTATTATTGTGAAGTGTGCTATAGATGTTTTATATATATGTCAGTATCATTGTTATGTCCTTTTGAAGCTGAGTTTTTGATATATTGTTATGACTCTTTAACTAGAATGTAAATCATGTTTAAGTTACTATAGATTTCTTTATTTATGAATGACATCTAGTTGATTCTAGAGTGAAAAAGCAAAGATGACCTCAAGTCATTTGCTCTTTTTTAGTTTATTCTCATTTAGTGTATTTGATTTTGATTAGCATGTTATTGCTTCCACTGTTTTTAATTTATCTGAAATCAAACTTACTTATGACTATAGGAAAATCATGTGACTCTAGATTGTTGAAATGGTTTCTCCATTAGTGATGCCAACTTTATTTTTTAAAATTCTCCACCTTTGTAGACAACATTTTGGAAAAGTTAACCTAATGTAATATGTATAGAATGAAAAGTGCATTATAACAAAAAATAATAATTTAGATTTGAAAAAATCACCTTAGGCAGTTGTGCAGTAGTTCTATTAATAGGAAAATCATCTCTTGCAACCATGTTTGTCCAATTTCCTTCACCACATTTCTGAATAGCAGCTTGTAATTCTATGTCCTCTTCCTTTGTCCATTCTCCTATTTTCTTTGATCGAAGAAACATTGATATTATTATTTAGCATTGTTTTTCTATCGACAATTATTGAAAAAGTAATTTTTGCCTCTTCTATCAAATCATATGGAGGAACTTTTATAGGTAATATGGAGTTTCAATTATTGAGTTAGTTGGTGCATATTTACTCATTGAAACAGATTCAACCATTATCCATTTAATAAACAATTCTCAAATTAAGTCAATCGATTCAAAATATAATGAATTACATAATCTATTGAGAGACTGTGAATCCTTAGCTTCGTCTTCTTGTCTTCGACTGTTTAGCAAGGGGGAACAGTCAAGATCAGCTTCAAGTAGTTCGGTTACTAGGAGCCAGTCTTCAATTTAGAGTGTTGCGGTGCATCCTGTTTTTTTCTTATGGTATGAGTGTGTCGATTTGCAGCTTTATGTTTAGTCCTCTTTTATATTTTGAAGTTGGGTGTGTCAGTTTATCTCCTGTTTGCAGCATAGTGGTTTAAGCCTTAGTTGTGTTTTTCTGTTTGTTTTCGATTCTTTTGGTTATCCCTTTGGGTGTGCCGATTAACACATTTCACGATACATAAATATATTTATTGCATATACGTCACATTGAAATGACTTAGAAAAATAAATAGAGAACTTAATATCAACTACATGGAATTTTATTTCTAACATAGAAATTAATTTCTTGGGTGATTTAATACTATCAAAAGAATCATTGTCAGTTAAATTATGAGATCACATTCAATGATTGAGTATTTCTAAATCAATCATTGACTGCATAATTATCCTAATTCCAATAGGGAACCTAGTGATAATTTAGAATTATTTCATAGATTCATTTCATAATTAATTGCCCAAAATATGATAACTATTAAACATAGGGTAGATCTTAATAATATCACGCTTTTTCATTGCATAGTAGACAACTCATAACTTCATATCCATTCTCTTAAAGTTTCATGAAAGATTTCTCACATTTCCTATCCAATCATCTGTGTTAATGTTGAATGTGTAATTGATTCAATTGTGTAGGGGTGAAAAGATGCCTGATGTCAAATGGACTAAATGTGTTGAAGTGAAAGGAAAAGTCAAATTACAGGATTTTGAAACATAAATTGCAGATCTTAGAAACTCACCTAACAGAAAATTAATGGTAAGAAATTAATTCTCTTTATTCTATTCATTTATTGCCAGCCACCATGTTGGTTGAACTAGATTCTATAATTTATGTTTTGTAATGCATGCAATTAATTCCAGGTTGTGTCCCTATATTTGAAAGAAGGATCTTCAAAAGATAGTTTGAAAGGAATAAAAAAGGTGAATATATATATATATATATATATATATATATATATATATATATATATATATATATATATATATATATATATATATATATATATATATATATATATATATATATATATATGAAATGTCAATACTAGATTTGAGTATGATTATGAATCCTTCAATCATGAATTTTCCATGTATTGTTTTTTAACAGGTTGCAAGAAAGTATGTAACCGATGGAAGGGTAGGGCTTGCAAAAGTGATAATTGGTGTTGATCTTTATGTCTGTCCATGTAGTTACACAATACTCAACCTTCTTGCAAGAAATGGATTCTTCAATTTCAATGAAGACAACGATGATTCCCTCATTGGTTGCGTTGTTTGGAAAAGAAACCAAATAAATCTTCCTCCAATTGAAGAGTGGTCTCCCATTTGCCCGCCATATAAATCGTCAATACAAAATTATTTGTTTCCTTACTACAGTGCCTTAATAAAATTATCAGAAGAATTATCAGAGGTTGAAACTTCATAATTAGAAGTTGGAAGTTCATCAACTTGTGATGAAAATAATTTGCACAAGAGAAGGATGGAAGAAGATATGGATATATCTCCCCAAAGGAAACCTTGCTGCAGAGATGATACGGTAGAACAACCCTTACCAGCTGCTAAAATCCACCCACCAGTTTTGATCCCAACCAAGGACTTTACATATATACCTTAGCCCTAGTTTAATGAGGGAGCAATCACATCCCCATGCACCAAAACTAGATTTCACATATCTGGGTCCAATTTTAATGAGTGATCAAGCACATGCACCTGAAAAAACAAGTATTAGCATTCATGCATAAACGCCATGGAAGCAAAGAAGAAGAGAGCTTGAAGCTCTGAAATAGAAAGAAGAGTAGAGAGAATAGGGATAATCTTCCATGTATTGATCAAGAGAGATATGTTAGAAAGGGGGGGGGGTTTGAATAAGTCTAACTTTAAAAACTCTTAAGATAAAAACAATTGCACAATGATTTTTATCCTGGTTCGTTGTTAACGAAACTACTCCAGTCCACCCCCTTAGAGTGATTTACCTCACCGGAGGATTTAATTCACTAATCAACCTTGATTACAATGGTTTTCCACTTAGATACCCTCTAAGTCTTCTAGAGTATTCTGATCACAACTTGATCACTCTAGGAAATCAATGCTTAGATACCTTCTAAGACTTCTAGAGAATCCGATCACAACTTGATCTTCTCTAGTCCTTTACAAATGAATGTAAACAAATTCTTACAAGAGTATTACAATGCTTCTTAATAACCTATAATCACTACTGTGATATTTCTCTTAAGTTCTAAGCTTAATCTCACTAAGATATTACAAAAGTAATGTGAGGTTGAAGATGAAGTTGAGAGCTTTTGATTTTGACAGTGTTTCTGTATTTTGCATGAAAGTGTTGTATTCAGCTTCTCATCAGAACTTCTATATAGTCATTCAGCTTGGTGCAGAGCATCTTCTTGTCTTCTGACCTGATCTTTGTAGATACAACGTTTGAATATCATAGTCATTCAGCTTGGTGCAGAGCATCTTCTTGTCTTCTGACCTTGAAGTGCTTCTAGCGTGATACCATAAGAACTTCAGTGCTTCTGCTTCTAATCTCAAGTTCTTCTGATGCTTCATAGACCATGTTCTGATTCTGCTCGACCATCTTCTGATGTCTTGCGAGAGCATGTTCTGATGTTGCATACTTGAACCTTCTAAGTCAGTGTTTCTTAGCGCTGAATTGTGCATACTCTTTATATATTTCCTGAAATGGAAAATGCATAGGATTAGAGTACCACATTGTCTTATACAAAATTCATATATAATGTTATCATCAAAACTAAGAATATTGATCAGAACAAATCTTGTTCTAACAATCTCCCCCTTTTTGATGATGACAAAAACATATGTAATTGATATGAATTTGCAATCAGAATTTCAGATGACCAAAGACAATTACACAGTTATAGCATAAGCATATAAACATAGTGTGTGAATGTGTCTCCCCCTGAGATTAACAATCTCCCCCTGAGATTAACAATCTCCCCCTAAAATAAATACTGGAAGAATTTATAAATAAAATACTTCCCTGAGTATTTTCCATTTCAGTCGAGACGTTCACATTTGCCTAGAACTTCAGAACATTCAGGGCTTCTGCTTCCTGCTTCCATTGGATAGCTTCTGAGCTTTGAATTTTTTCTTGAATCATATCATGCTTGATTGTATCAGAACATTCTTGAATGTATTCGAGCATCATCAGAGCATCTTTACATCCTGAAATGTTTCAGAACAAACTAGACGACAAAAGTCAGATCATGAATGAGTCAGAAACATTCTTTTAAGAAAGAACATGTATCAGAGCAAAAACTCTGGTAAGTTCTTAAACAGAATGTGTATCAGAACATATGAGGGATAAGAATGTGTTAGAGCATATTCTTCCACGAGAATATCATAACATTCTTCCTTCTTGCTTCTGATCTTGAAGTTTCACAGCACTAAGTTTGCTTCAAATTCAAGAACATGCTTCTTTCTTGAATAGCATATTCTTCATGTATTTGCTTCTTATGCCAATCCGGAAAAGAATCTTAACAACATAGAACTTGCAAATATTGTTAGGAATTTTGAGACTTAATCCCAGCAACTGATAATATAAATCATATCAATTATCACGTTTTCTCCCCCTTTTTGTCATAACATCAAAAAGCATTTAAAAGATTCAGATGAAAAACAAACAATATGAGAGAAGATAATGTTTCATTGATTCATCAAAACATACCAGAAGATACAAGCAGATGCAAGAAAACAGATGCAAGAACAAAAGAAACAACTAAGACCAAAAGACTACGACTAGCCTAGCTTAGAAACTAGTTGGGCCAGAAGGTTTTGAATCTCAGAGGTGCTTGCAGTCTGCTTCTTCACGAAGGATCTAAATTCCTCATGAGTTTCCTCATGCTTATCCAAACGAGAAGCAAGATCAGCTTGATTCTGTTGAAGAGCCTTTACAGCGTTCACCAGAACAGAAGGTTCAGCAGAAGAAGCTTCACAGCTAACGTTCAGATGAATAGCATTCTCAACAGTAGCATCTAACATGAGAACATCATCTTGATTTTCCTGAACAGGAAGTTTCTCAGTAGGATGATTCTCAACACTTTGAGTCTCAGCATCAGCTTCTGACATAGAAGCATCTTCAGCATAATCTGGTACAGGAAGATCAGAATCTTCATTCTCCAGAGCCTGAAGAATCTCTGCCAGATTCCTTGGAGGTGTAGGAGCAGCAACTTCTGATGGATATTCAACAGCTGGATATACCATATCTGGTGCTTTCTTTAAGGGATTCTCCCTTAGCCAGTTGAACAATGACTGAAAGTCTCTAGTCAGAATGAGAAATTGAGGCTTCCATACAACCATTGTAAGGCATGGTTCATCTTCCAGCTCATCTACACACTTCTTCTCCTCAAGAGATATCCAATTTCTAATTGGATGATAGTACCTACCATCATCAGCTTATAAGAAACAACCAGGAGAACCAGATACTTCAGCTAAGCATTGCTTCTGGATGTTCATAGCATCAAACTGAAAATCCTTTCTAAAGATATTCCATAAACCTCGAATGGCAACATGATCCAACTTGGAGTCATGAGCAGCTCTCAAAGTTTCCATCCTTGTTCTGAACTTAAGATTTAACAAGGCAAAGCAAATATCAATGGAGGGTTCAGGAGGATTAAAGGTGAAACAATAGTCAGGGTACAGAAGGCAATAGGGATTGGATTTTCTTGATGGTAACGAATGGGTTAAAGAAGGTGGAGAATATGTGGTGAAGGTAGATGAAGATGAATTTTCAGAAGGTGTTAGGGGAATGGCATTTAGTCGTTCAGGGTTCAGAATATGGGTAGAAGGAGGTGGTAGGAAACTGTTTGGAATGGTGAAAGAGTTATGGGTTTCAGAAGGAGGAGGCTTTTTCTGAGAGGAACAGGTGGAATAATCTGCACGAAAAGCTTTATTAAGACGCTTTTCAAGATGTTCATCAGTTTGTACCTTGAGAGAATCAAAAGGATTCTTCTACTTCTTAGCTGGCTTAGCATTAGGTCCTGCTTCTGAGGCCTTTCTCTTCAACTTCTTTTCTTTGTTTTTATGTTCTTTCTTCTTCAACTCAGCCAGATATGGAAGAGTTCTTCCTCGAATCCATGCAGGATCAACAGAAGATTGAGCTTTGACACAAGACTTCAAATAGCGCTTAACAGACTTGTCAAGCTCTTCTTTGAACAAGTGAGAAAAACTCTCAACAGTGACTCTTCTAGTTAGAGTATCTGGAAATATTCTTGGAGTGGAAGTTACCTTCTCAATCAGAAGCATCCTTTGTAAATCAAAAGCATTTAGAATGTGTCCTTGAATGACAGTTAAGAACTTGGGCGTACCAACAGCTCTCAGAAGATCCAACAAGTCACTTTCTATCAGAATGTCTGAAATCATTCTGGCAAGAGGAATGGTGTTCTTCTTGAAATCTGGATACTTCTTGCGTTCTTCATCTCGTGATTCTTCAATATATGTCTTCAAATGTTGAAATAGAATGTTTGAGAGATTAACCTTAGTACCATTTCCAATGCAGAAAAGTACATACTTTTGATCCTTATTTACATACTTAGATGCAAGAGATCACTTTCTATGATAAAGAGATCCCAAAATAATCTCAGCCCAAACTCTGTAGGAAGGATTCAACGAAGTAGTTTGATGAGATGTAGATCCAGAAGAAGTAGACAATTCTTTATCAACTGTTTCCCAATCAACTCTACTAGGAAGAGCACCTGTGATTCCTTCAGAGTCATCAAGACTATACAACTTCCTGATCATCTTCTCAATCACAACAATTTCATGCCCTAACACGAAGGAGATGATAGCTGTTGGAGTAACTGTTGCATGAGTCCAGAAATCCTTAACCAAAAGAGAATAAACTGGTCCAATCAATCTTTCGAAGTAGTTCGTCCAACCTTGTACCAGCATTGCAGCCTTTGTTTTGAAATCATGTTTCCACAGATTTTCAAAATCTACCATTGTTTCGCAGAGAATTTCTAGTTCATTTGACGGAATAGAACAAGTCTTCAAGGGAGCGTAGCCATATTTGTGTTGAACAAGATGTGCAGAAGACATTTTGTTTTGAGTACTTGAAGATGAACGCATGAAGTCAGTCTGAGATTCGGTTTAGAAACTAGGGTTTATGCAAAAACGAGAGAGGGAGAGAGACAATGAATGAAGAGAGATAATGTAAAGAGATGAATTGTTATGAAGATGAGTTTATATAGAAACGGATTTGAAATGAAATGCAATGTGCGTTTGAATGAACATGATTACAGAAAAACATGGAATCAAATGCATTTAATGAAAAGTGACGTTAGGATAGATAACGTAATATTTGAAATGATTTGCACAATTACCTAGGGCGTCGTCTCATCAACTGCACGCATGCTTGTCCAATTATAGTGAACACATGTTCATCTTCTGGAAAACTGGTGACAACTGTTTTGCTTTAAAAGAGATTCTGAATCAACTTAGAAAATGAAACGTTAGTAATAACAGAATCAGAACTTCTAATTGATCAACATCAGAACTTCTTATAAGAAGATAAAACAAAATCATTTCAGAACTAATCCATAAGTCAGAACTTCTCATCTTCTCATTCTGGGCATAAATCCATATTGATATTCTTCAGAATGAACTTAAACCTATCTTCAGCAAGGGGTTTTGTAAAGATATCATCCCATATATGGTCTTTATCCACAAAGTTTAAAGAAAGAACACCCTTCTGAACATAGTCCCTAATGAAATGATGTTTAATCTCAATATGTTTAGCTTTGGAATGTAAGATTGGATCCTTAGATAAACATTTAGCAGAAGTATTATCACAGAAGATATGAATGTTACTCTCATAAATCTGATAATCTTCTAACTGACTCTTCATCCAGAGCATCTGTGTGCTACACCCAGTAGCAGCAACATATTCTACTTCTGTTGTAGATAGGGCAATGGTAGCTTGCTTCTTGCTGTACCAGGAGATCAGGTGACTTCCAAGAAATTGACAACTTCCAGAAGTACTCTTTCTTTCAACTCTATCTCCAGCGTAATCAGCATCACAGACTCCTACTAAGTTGTAATCTTCAGATCTTCTGTAGACTAAACCAACATTAGCAGTACCTTTCAGATACCTTAGAATTCTCTTAATAGCTGTTAAGTAAGATTCTCTAGGATATGATTGGAATCTTGCACACAGACAAGCACTGAATAGAATGTCAGGTCTAGAAGCAGTAAGATATAAGAGAGATCCAATCATACCTCTGTAGAGCTTCTGATCTACCTTCTTATTTACCTCATCCTTACCTAGGACGCACGTTGGATGCATATGAGTTTTGGCTTCTTTGCTTTCAGAAAGATTAAACTTCTTTAGAAGTTCTTTCACATACTTTGTTTGATGAACATATGTTCCATCAGAAGTTTGATTGATTTGAATCCCAAGAAAGTACTTGAGTTCTCCCATCATGCTCATCTCGAACTCAGCCTGCATACACTTAGCAAACTCCTTTCCAAGTGTAGCATTAGAGTTTCCAAAGATAATATCATCAACGTAAATTTGACAAATTAAAATATCTTTCTTAAAGGTTTTACAGAAGAGAGTAGTATCCACTTGTCCTCTAGTGAAACCATTGTTTAGAAGGAAAGAACTTAATCTTTCATACCAAGCTCTAGGAGCTTGCTTCAATCCATACAATGATTTCTTTAATTTGAAAACATGTTCTGGAGACTTAGAGTCTTCAAAACTAGGAGGTTGGTGGACATATACTTCTTCTTCTATATAACCATTTAAGAAGGCACTCTTAACATCCATCTGATATAGAGTGATGTTATGTTGAGTGGCAAAAGAAATCAATAAGCGAATAGATTCTAACCTGGCCACTGGTGCAAAGGTTTCTGTATAGTCAATCCCTTCTTGCTGACTATAGCCTTGAGCAACCAGTCTGGCTTTGTTTCTTACAACTTATCCTTTTTCGCTTAACTTGTTTCTGAAGACCCATTTGGTTCCAATATCGTTGAATCCTTTTGATCTAGGAACAAGATCCCATACATCATTCCTTGTAAATTGATTAAGTTCTTCTTGCATGGCAATTATCCAGTCTGCATCTTCTAGAGCTTGATCAACAGAAGTTGGCTCGATCAGAGAAACAAGACCTAATTGACCTTTTGCATTGTTCTTAAGGAATGATCTGGTTCTGATAGGATCTTCTTTCTTTCCAAGAATGACATCTTCTGAGTGATCAGAGTTGAGTTTGGAAGATCTTCTGATAGTTGGTTCTTCAGAAATTCTGAGATTCTCTAAAGAAGCAGCAACTTGATCTTCTGACGCCTTGCTTCGGGTTCTCCAGCTTCTGAGTCACAGACTTCAATATCTGCAAAATTCTCAAACTGCTTTGGCTTTTCAAGACCAAGCTTATCATCAAATCTGATGTTAATTGATTATTCAATAATCAATGTTTCAGTATTGTATCCTCTGTAGCCTTTTGAGCGTTCAGAATATCCAAGAAGGAAACACTTCTGTGCCTTAGAATCAAACTTACTCAGATGATCCTTAGTCTTCAGAATATAACAAATACATCCAAAAGGATGAAAATATGAACTGTTGGGCTTTCTGTTCTTCCACAATTCATAAGGAGTCTTATTAAGAATAGGTCTTATAGAGATTCTATTCTGAATATAACATGCAGTATTTATTGCTTCTGCCAAGAAATGCTTAGCCATATTGGTCTCGTTGATCATGGTTCTGGCCATTTCTTGTAGAGTCCTATTCTTTCGCTCTACAACTCCATTTTGCTGTGGAGTTCTAGGGCAAGAGAAATCATGGGCAATACCATTTTCTTTGAAATAAATCTCAAAGAATCTGTTCTCAAATTTGCCACCATGATCACTTCTGATCTTTATGATTTCACACTCTTTCTCAGATTGAATATGAGTGCAGAAGTCAAAGAACACTGAATGAGACTCATCCTTGTGTTTTAAGAACTTTACTCATGTCCAGCGGCTATAATCATCTATGATGACTAATCCATATTTCTTCCCTATGACAGAAGCTGTATTGACTGGGCCAAATAGATCAATATGCAGAAGTTCTAGCGGCCTAGAGGAAGAAACAAAATTCTTAGACTTGAATGCAGGTTTGGAGAACTTTCCCTTCTGACATGCTTCGCAAAGAGCATCTGATTTATATTTCAGATTTGGGAGACCTCTGACCAGATTTAGTTTGTTAATCTGAGAAATCTTTCTCAAACTAGCATGGCCTAATCTTCTGTGCCAGACCCATTACTCTTCACTAACAGACATGAGACAAGTTACCTTCTGATTCTTAACATCTTGAAGATCAATCTTGCAAATGTTGTTCTTTCTCTTGCCTGTAAATAGGATTGAGCCATCCTTTTGGCATACAGCCTTGCAAGACTTTTGATTGAAGATTATGTCATAACCATTGTCACTTAATTGACTTATGGACAACAAGTTATGAGCTAATCCTTCTACAAGAAGTACATTAGATATGGAAGGAGAGTTACCAGTACTTATGGTTCCAGAGCCAATAATATTGCCCTTTTGATCTCCTCCAAACTTAACTTCTCTAGCGGACTTAAGCACCAGGTCTTGGAACATAAACCTTCTTCCCGTCATGTGCCGTGAGCATCCAGAGTCCAGGTACCATGACATGATGTGCTTTTTCTTCTTTGCTACCAAGGATATCTGCAATAGAAATTATCTTCTCCTTAGGTACCCAAAACTTCTTGGGTCCTTTCTTGTTAGTTTTCCTCAAGTTCTTATTGAACTTGGGTTTAGCATGATAAACAACAGGAGGTACAACATGATATTCCTTAGGTTTAACAACATGATATCTTCTAGGTTGTGTCACATGCTTCTTAGTGTGTGTAACATGAAAGCTTTTGGCATGTGAGGTTAGCCTAATATCATGGGAGTGGCCATACTTGAACTGGTCATACAATGGCTTGTATGTGATTTTCATATCATCTACAAGTTCAAGTTTGTATGGGGTATCACCCTAATAACCAATTCCAACTCTCTTGTTTCCAGAAACAGCATATATCATAGAAGCAATATGACTTCTACCCATACTTATAGATAAGAATTTCTTGAAACTCAAGTCATATTCTTTAAGAATATGGTTCAAGCTTGGAATAGATTCTTCTGAACCAGAATATGACTCAGCACCTTTGGATAGTTTTAAAACTTTTTCTTTAAGTTCAGAATTTTCTAATACAAGCTTCTCAGTTTCAGATACAAAGAGCTTTCTCAGCTTTTTGTACTTGATACTGAGCTTAGCCTTGATTTCAAGAATTTCAGCTAAACTGGAAGCAAGCTCTTCTCTAGATAGATCAGATAATACCTCTTCAGAGTCAGATTCTGATTCTGATGTAGATTCTGCTTCATCATCCACAGTAGCCATCAACACAATGTTAGCTTGCTCGCCTTCGGAGTCTGATTCTGATTCTGATAAATCTGAACCATCCTAAGTTGCCATAAGACCCTTCTTCTTATGAAACTTCTTCTTGGGCTTCTCTTTCTGAAGCTCTGGACACTCACTCTTATAGTGATCTGGCTCATTGCACTCGAAGCAAGTGACCTTCTTCTTGTCAGATCTTCTGCTTCTAGAAGATTCTCCTCTTTTAGGCTTCTTAGAACTTCTAAAGTTCTTGAACTTCCTTTGTTTGCTCTTCCAGAGTTGGTTTACCCTTCTGGAGATCATGGACAGCTCATCTTCTTCTTCTTCTGATTCTGATTCTTCAGAATCTTCTTCTTCAGCCTGAAATGCGTTAGTACATTTTTTTATAATTAGATTTTAATGCAATAAACTTACCTTTCTTCTGAGGTTCATTAGCATCTAGCTCAATTTCATGACTCCTCAGAGCACTGATCAACTCTTCAAGAGAGACTTCATTCCGGTTCTTGGCAATTTTGAATGCAGTCACCATAAGACCCCATCTTGTTGGCAAGCTTCTGATGATCTTCTTGACGTGATCATCCTTGGTGTATCCCTTGTTAAGAACTCTTAATCCAGCAGTTAGAGTTTGAAATCTTGAGAACATTATTTCAATGTTTTCATTATCCTCCATCTTGAAGGCTTTATAATTCTGGATCAAGGCAAGAGCTTTGGTCTCCTTGACTTGGGCATTTCCGTCATGAGTCATTTTCAATGATTCATATATGTCGTGGGCAGTTTCCCTGTTAGATATCTTCTCATATTCAGAATGAGAGATATCATTCGGCAAAACAGTCCTAGACTTGTGATGATTTTTGAATTGCTTCCTTTGATCATCACTCATTTCTTGTTTTATGAGCTTTACTCCACTAGCTTTCACAGGATGTTTGTAACCATCCACCAGAAGATCCCATAAGTCACCATCTAAACCAAGAAAGTAACTTTCGAGTCTATCTTTCAAATATTCAAAGTTTTCACCATCGAATACTGGTGGTATAGTGTAGTCATTGTTTCCATTTCCATTGTGTTGCTCAGCAGAGCCAGATGTAGAGGGAGTATGAATACCATCAACCATATTGACTTAGCATTTTTCTCTTCCTGAATCTTTTCTAAACACGGTTAAGTGCTTGCACCTTAGAACCGGTGCTCTGATGCCAATTGAAGGATAGAAAAACACTTAGAAGGGGGGGGGGGGTTGAATAAGTGTAACTTTAAAAACTCTTAAGATAAAAACAATTGCACAATGATTTTTATCCTGGTTCGTTGTTAACGAAACTACTCCAGTCCACCCCCTTAGAGTGATTTACCTCACCTGGGGATTTAATCCACTAATCAACCTTGATTACAATGGTTTTCCACTTAGATACCCTCTAAGTCTTTTAGAGTATTCTGATCACAACTTGATCACTCTAGGAAATCAATGCTTAGATACCCTCTAAGACTTCTAGAGAATCCGATCATAACTTGATCTTCTCTAGTCCTTGACAAATGAATGTAAACAAATTCTTACAAGAGTATTACAATGCTTCTTAATAAGCTATAATCACTACTGTGATATTTCTCTTAAGTTCTAAGCTTAATCTCACTAAGATATTACAAAAGTAATGTGAGGTTGAAGATGAAGTTGAGAGCTTTTGATTTTGACAGCGTTTCTGTATTTTGTGCGAAAGTGTTGTATTCAGCTTCTCATCAGAACTTCTATATATAGGCGTTTTGAGAAGATGACCGTTGTCATACCCCAAAATTTGCTCATGTCATTTCATCTTCAAGGGCTCGAGGCTCAAGGGTTCTTCTCAAGTAACAGTCTCCTAATCAAGGGTCTCGAAATTAAGGTTTGCAGTTTATCAAAAGATTTGGAATCTCTAAGGCCTCAAATGGATCTCAAGGTGTCACATATTTATCAAAGCATACCCATGTCAAAAGTCAAGCTTCAATTCGAAGGATTGCTCACTCAATGGCTCAGATGCTCAATAATCGACTATGCTGACCTAAAAGTCAACTATAGTCAAAATACAATCAAACTTCAAGATTTTTGGTCAACATCAAGTATGTGAGGTTATATATATCATTTGATCAAAGGTTGATCATGATCCATCAATAAAAAATCAGAAATGAACAAATGCAAAAGTTCAAATTAGGGTTTTTTATTGAAGAAAGTCAACCCAACTTTGACTGGCCATAACTTTCACATGGAGCATCAAAAATTTCCCAACCAAAGCCTATTTTGAAGGAAATTTTATTCTCTACAACTTTGTTTCTCACAAGCCAATGCCAGAAATGCATCATTTGGGAGATATGGTTCAATAGATTATAGGTCCTCTAAAAAGTCATTACAAAATACCTTTTGGGTCAAAGCTCATAATTTGAGCATGGAAACTCCAATTTATATGAAACCAAAGGCATCATTTATAGGACACTCTAAGATTTCTAAATTGACCAAGAACATCTCCATAGGGTTAAAATTGAGAGATATACGCATGGTACAAGTTGGCCAAATTTCAAGGAAGACATGAAATCCTAAGTGGAGAATTTTTGATTTCTTGGTCAATGGGCCTAGGATTTTTACTTCAAACATATCCATGACACATATAAGGACCTCTAAATCCATTCTTCTATCTTCTACTATTTTCACTTCTTTTTATATTGATTTTTATTCAATTAAATCCAACTTGAACTAAATAAATGATGGAGAATGAACAAGGATAATTTTCAATCCAATGTTATGATCACAAGATTATTAAGATTACTTGGTTTGATGATAGAAAAATATTAGAGAAAAATAATAGAAAAAACCATGTAATTTTAATCAAGTTTTCTTTTTCTCTTGATAAGTGATAACCAAGCCCAAAAGGAACCCTAAGAGGATCATATATATTCTAAAAATATTGAGAATAGGGGGGAAGAAAGGAGCAAGAGCATTAGGGTTTCTAAAACTCTAAAACTTCAAGGAAACTAGGGCACAAATTTTTTTTCGTGCACAACCTTGCTTAACGAATTCCGGGGGTATCATCATCCTCCTGAGGTATCAAGGAGTGGATTCAAACAGTTTGCACACCTCGAAGAAGCCCAGAACCCTTCCACTGAAGTTGCACCGTGTGGTAAAGTAAAAGATTCCTAACCAACGATTTACATAATATGAATTGATCTGATACATTCTTATGTGTTTATGATGTTGTTTAGAGCCAGTTTAACGTTTCTGTTTTTGAGATTTAACGCAGGAAGGGTCATGTTCCATTGTTAGGGTTCGAAGGTTTCATAGCTTCGAAACCTTAGTTGCAGTCACTTTTAGCGAAAAATAACACGCCCATTGGATTCGGAGCATGCGAATTAGGTGATCTAGGTTGTTTTAGGATTTTCTTTCGCGGGTATTCGCAGGTTGCAGATCGTGAACTCATCGGAGAAGAAGGCGTTCTCCGACGGCTCCGACAACGTTGTGTTTCTGGGCAGCACGCGTGGCTTCTTCTCGGTCCGCCATTGATCGGTCAACGCGGACATAATTCTCTCTCCATCTGATTCACGAGTCAGCATTCCACTCAGCATCTTATTGGTTCGCGCCCATATTAATGGGGCCCAGGTTGACTGAATCTTTGAATATTCCATTTTTTATTTGTTATTAGATAGTATTGTTTTTGTTTATATTATTATTAGCAAAATCAAACGATACACATGGCAAGGAGAGATATGAGGAAAGCAACAAAACCTGGGTTCGAATCCCAGGGCCGCCCCTTTAATTTTTATGGAAATTTCCAATGGGATCCAGCGCAGCCACTCTCCATACACTTACCACGCACCCTTACTCTCTCACCACAAGATATCCCATGATTCAAATCTAACGTCCAGGAGCAGGCAGGTCCACCATACACTCTAAAGGGGATGACACATGCAACCAAAACCAGGTTTTATCATATTTTTTATTTTTTGGTTATCTATTTGTTTAGATTAAAATTAATTAATTATTTATATTTAGTTTAACTAATTTATTTGCTTAGAATTAGGATAATTAAAATTAGGGTTAGTGCCATGATTAGGTTTTAGGATTAACACCCGATTATCTCGATTTTTTTCGATTTAATTTATTTAATTCTTTAAATTGTTAAAAGACATACAAACCCTAGAAAATTATCAAAAATATTAGGGTTTGCCCAAATCCCATTAACACTTAAATAATTCTCTCCTCGACCCGACTAAAGCTATTGGTCGCATTAGACGAGAGATAAAAATATATAATTTAAAATACATTTAATTTGCTGCCCGCGACGATCGAATCTATCGATCTGAGTAAACAACAATGCCCCATTAATCCGTTAGCTATACTTATCAAATCTATTGATCATCGCATCTAACGGTGACATATCAAATATGGGTTGTACGCCCAAACATTCAAAACACACTAAACCACGACACTACGGATTTTCATCCCTTCAATACTGCGATGTTCAAACTACGATAAGGTATGTCAAAATACCTTGCAAACACTTGCATTTCAAAACTACGATAGGCCATTCAAAAAGCCTTCAAACACCTCCATAATAAATTCTAAGGCGTACAACCCTGTGCCCGAACTACGTTGACTCTGATTCTCCCTAAGGAGATACGTAGGCACTTGGATAACCAAGGCGAGTCCCCTTCCCTAAAACCTCAATTCACTTTCAAATCTCAATTTTCACCCTATTCATTTCCTTAGCTATTAAATCTAAATTTTAGCCATAAAACCTTTACCTGGAATTATAAAACCTTAGGAAATGGTTGAGGGTGCCTAAAACCTTCCCTCGACCTGATTACAATAACTTACCCCGATCTCTAAACTGCGTAGGGTTTCCTATTCACCCTTCAGAATAGGTGGCGACTCTAAAAGCTTAATTTTTCGGGCAGATCGTGAACTCATCGGAGAAGAAGGCGTTCTCCGGCGTTTCCGGCAACGCTGTGTTTCCGGGCAGCACGCGTGGCTTCTTCTCGGTCCCCCATTGGTCGGTCAACGCGGACAGAATTCTCTCTCCATCTGATTCGCGAGTCAGCATTCCACTCAGCATCTTATTGGTTCGCGCGCATATTAGTGGGGCCCAGGTTGACTGAATCTTTGAATATTCCATTTGTTATTTGTTATTAGATATTATTGTTTTTGTTTATCTTATTATCAGTAAAACCAAACGACACACATGGCAAGGAGAGATATGAGGAAAGTAACAAAACCTGGGTTCGAATCCCAGGGCCGCCCCTTTAATTTTTATGGAAATTTCCAATGGGATCCAGCGCAGCCAGTCTCCATACGCTTACCACGCACCCTCACTCTCTCACCACAAGATCTCCCATGTTTCAGATCTAACGTCCAGGAGCAGGCAGGTCCACCATACACTCTAAAGGGGATGACACATGCAATCAAAACCAGGTTTTATCATATTTTTTATTTTTTGGTTATCTATTTGTTTAGATTAAAATTAAGTAATTATTTATATTTAGTTTAACGAATTTATTTGCTTAGAATTAGGATAATTAAAATTAGGGTTAGGGCCACGATTAGGTTTTAGGATTAACTCCCGATTATCTTGATTTTTTTCGATTTAATTTATTTAATTCTTTTAATTGTTAAAAGACATACAAACCCTAGAAACTTATCAAAAATATTAGGGTTTGCCCCAATCTCATTAACCCTTAAATAATTCTCTCCTCGACCCGACTAAAGCTATTGGTCGCATTAGACGAGAGATAAAAATATATAATTTAAAATACATTTAATTTGCTGCCTGCGACGATCGAATCTATCGATCTGAGTAACCAGCAATGCCCCATTAATTCGTTAGCTATACTGATCAAATCTATTGATCATCGCATCTAACGGTGACATATCAAATCAGGGTTGTACGCCCAAACATTCAAAACACGCTAAACCACGACACTACGGATTTTCATCCCTTGAATACTGCGATGTTCAAACTACGATAAGGTAATTCAAAATACCTTGCGAACATTTGCATTTCAAAACTACGGTAGGCCATTCAAAAAGCCTTCAAACACCTCCATAATCAATTCTAAGGCGTACAACCCTGTGCCCGAACTACGTTGACTCTGATTCCCCCTAAGGAGATACGTAGGCACTTGGATAACCAAGGCGAGTCCCCTTCCCTAAAACCTCAATTCACTTTCAAATCTCAATTTTCGCCCTATTCATTTCCTTAGCTATTAAATCTAAATTTTAGCCATAAAACCTTTACCTAGAATTATAAAACCTTAGGAAAGGGTTAAGGGTGCCTAACACCTTCCCTCGACCTGATTATAATAACTTACCCCGATCTCTAAACTGCGTAGGGTTTCCTATTCGCCCTTCAGAATAGGTGGCGACTCTAAAAGTTGAATTTTTAGGGCAGATCGTGAATTCATCGGAGAAGAAGGCGTTCTTCGGCGGCTCCGGCAACGCTGTGTTTGTGGGCAACACGCGTGGCTTCTTCTCGGTCCCCCATTGGTCGGTCAACGCGGACATAATTCTATCTCCATCTGATTCGCGAGTCAGCATTCCACTCAGCATCTTATTGGTTCGCGCGCATATTAGTGGGGCCCAAGTTGACTAAATCTTTGAATATTCCATTTGTTATTTGTTATTAGATATTATTGTTTTTGTTTATCTTATTATCAGCAAAACCAAACGACACACATGGCAAGGAGAGATATGAGGAAAGTAACAAAACCTGGGTTCGAATCCCAGGGCCGCCCCTTTAATTTTTATGGAAATTTCCAATGGGATCCAGCGCAGCCAGTCTCCATACGCTTACCACGCACCCTCACTCTCTCACCACAAGATCTCCCATGTTTCAGATCTAACGTCCAGGAGCAGGCAGGTCCACCATACACTCTAAAGGGGATGACACATGCAATCAAAACTAGGTTTTATCATATTTTTTATTTTTATGTTATCTATTTGTTTAGATTAAAATTAAGTAATTATTTATATTTAGTTTAACGAATTTATTTGCTTAGAATTAGGATAATTAAAATTAGGGTTAGGGCCATGATTAGGTTTTAGGATTAACTCCCGATTATCTTGATTTTTTTCGATTTAATTTATTTAATTCTTTTAATTGTTAAAAGACATACAAACCCTAGAAACTTATCAAAAATATTAGGGTTTGCCCCAATCTCATTAACCCTTAAATAATTCTCTCCTCGACCCGACTAAAGCTATTTGTCGCATTAGACGAGAGATAAAAATATATAATTTAAAATACATTTAATTTGCTGCCTGCGACGATCGAATCTATCGATCTGAGTAACCAGCAATGCCCCATTAATCCGTTAGCTATACTGATCAAATCTATTGATCATCGCATCTAACGTTGACATATCAAATCAGGGTTGTACGCCCAAACATTCAAAACACACTAAACCACGACACTACGGATTTTCATCCCTTCAATACTGCGATGTTCAAACTACGATTAGGTAATTCAAAATACCTTGCGAACATTTGCATTTCAAAACTACGATAGGCAATTAGAAAAGCCTTCAAATACCTCCATAATCAATTCTAAGGCGTACAACCCTGTGCCCGTACTACGTTGACTCTGATTCTCCCTAAGGAGATACGTAGGCACTTGGATAACCAAGGCGAGTCCCCTTCCCTAAAACCTCAATTCACTTTCATATCTCAATTTTCACCCTATTCATTTCCTTAGCTATTAAATCTAAATTTTAGCCATAAAACCTTTACCTGGAATTATAAAACCTTAGGAAAGGGTTGAGGGTGCCTAATACCTTCCCTCGACCTGATTATAATAACTTACCCCGATCTCTAAACTGCGTAGGGTTTCCTATTCGCCCTTCAGAATAGGTGGCGACTCTAAAAGCTTAATTTTAAGGGGAGATCGTGAACTTATCGGAGAAGAAGGCGTTCTCCGGCAGCTCCGGCAACGCTGTGTTTCTGGGAAGCACGCGTGGCTTCTTCTCGGTCCCCCATTGGTCAGTCAACGCGGACAGAATTCTCTCTCCATCTGATTCGCGAGTCAGCATTCCACTCAGCATCTTATTGGTTCGCGTGCATATTAGTGGGGCCCAAGTTGACTAAATCTTTGAATATTCCATTTGTTATTTGTTATTAGATATTATTGTTTTTGTTTATCTTATTATCAGCAAAACCAAACGACACACATGGCAAGGAGAGATATGAGGAAAGTAACAAAACCTGGGTTCGAATCCCAGGGCCGCCCCTTTAATTTTTATGGAAATTTCCAATGGGATCCAGCGCAGCCAGTCTCCATACGCTTACCACGCACCCTCACTCTCTCACCATAAGATCTCCCATGTTTCAGATCTAACGTCCAGGAGCAGGCAGGTCCACCATACACTCTAAAGGGGATGACACATGCAATCAAAACCAGGTTTTATCATATTTTTTATTTTTTGGTTATGTATTTGTTTAGATTAAAATTAAGTAATTATTTATATTTAGTTTAACGAATTTATTTGCTTAGAATTAGGATAATTAAAATTAGGGTTAGGACCATGATTAGGTTTTAGGATTAACTCCCGATTATCTTGATTTTTTTCGATTTAATTTATTTAATTCTTTTAATTGTTAAAAGACATACAAACCCTAGAAACTTATCAAAAATATTAGGGTTTGCCCCAATCGCATTAACCCTTAAATAATTCTCTCCTTGACCCGACTAAAGCTATTGGTCGCATTAGACGAGAGATAAAAATATATAATTTAAAATACTTTTAATTTGCTGCCCGCGACGATCGAATCTATCGATCTGAGTAACCAGCAATGCCCCATTAATCCGTTAGCTATACTGATCAAATCTATTGATCATCACATCTAACGGTGACATATCAAATCAGGGTTGTACGCCCAAACATTCAAAACACACTAAACCACGACACTACGGATTTTCATCCCTTCAATACTGCGATGTTCAAACTACGATAAGGTAATTCAAAATACCTTGCAAACATTTGCATTTCAAAGCTACGATAGGCCATTCAAAAAGCCTTCAAACACCTCCATAATCAATTCTAAGGCGTACAACCCTGTGCCTGAACTACGTTGACTCTTATTCTCCCTAAGGAGATACGTAGGCACTTGGATAACCAAGGCGAGTCCCCTTCCCTAAAACCTCAGTTCACTTTCAAATCTCAATTTTCACCCTATTCATTTCCTTAGCTATTAAATCTAAATTTTAGCCATAAAACCTTTACCTGGAATTATAAAACCTTAGGAAAGGGTTGAGGGTGCCTAACACCTTCCCTCGACCTGATTATAATAACTTACCCCGATCTCTAAATTGCGTAGGGTTTCCTATTCGCCCTTCAGAATAGGTGGCGACTCTAAAAGCTTAATTTTAAGGGCAGATCGTGAACTTATCGGAGAAGAAGGCGTTCTCCGGCGGCTCCGGCAACGCTGTGTTTCTGGGCAGCACGCGTGGCTTCTTCTCGGTCCCCCATTGGTCGGTCAACGCGGACAGAATTCTCTCTCCATCTGATTCGCGAGTCAGCATTCCACTCAGCATCTTATTGGTTCGCGCGCATATTAGTGGGGCCCAAGTTGACTAAATCTTTGAATATTCCATTTGTTATTTGTTATTAGATATTATTGTTTTTGTTTATCTTATTATCAGCAAAACCAAACGACACACATGGCAAGGAGAGATATGAGGAAAGTAACAAAACCTGGGTTCGAATCCCAGGGCCGCCCCTTTAATTTTTATGGAAATTTCCAATGGGATCCAGCGCAGCCAGTCTCCATACGCTTACCACGCACCCTCACTCTCTCACCACAAGATCTCCCATGTTTCAGATCCAACGTCCAGGAGCAGGAAGGTCCACCAGACACTCTAAAGGGGATGACACATGCAATCAAAACCAGGTTTTATCATATTTTTTATTTTTTGGTTATCTATTTGTTTAGATTAAAATTAAGTAATTATTTATATTTAGTTTAACGAATTTATTTGCTTAGAATTAGGATAATTAAAATTAGGGTTAGGGCCATGATTAGGTTTTAGGATTAACTCCCGATTATCTTGATTTTTTTTCGATTTAATTTATTTAATTCTTTTAATTGTTAAAAGACATACAAACCCTAGAAACTTATCAAAAATATTAGGGTTTGCCCCAATCTCATTAGCCCTTAAATAAATGTCTCCTCGACCCGACTAAAGCTATTGGTCGCATTAGACGAGAGATAAAAATATATAATTTAAAATACATTTAATTTGCTGCCTGCGACGATCGAATCTATCGATCTGAGTAACCAGCAATGCCCCATTAATCCGTTAGCTATACTGATCAAATCTATTGATCATCGCATCTAACGTTGACATATCAAATCAGGGTTGTACGCCCAAACATTCAAAACACACTAAACCACGACACTACGGATTTTCATCCCTTCAATACTGCGATGTTCAAACTACGATAAGGTAATTCAAAATACCTTGCGAACATTTGCATTTTAAAACTACGATAGGCCATTCAAAAAGCCTTCAAACACCTCCATAATCAATTCTAAGGCGTACAACCCTGTGCCCGAACTACGTTGACTCTGATTCTCCCTAAGGAGATACGTAGGCACTTGAATAACCAAGGCGAGTCCCCTTCCCTAAAACCTCAATTCACTTTCATATCTCAATTTTCACCCTATTCATTTCCTTAGCTATTAAATCTAAATTTTAGCCATAAAACCTTTACCATGAATTATAAAACCTTAGGAAAGGGTTGAGGGTGCCTAACACCTTCCCTCGACCTGATTATAATAACTTACCCCGATCTCTAAACTGCGTAGGGTTTCCTATTCGCCCTTCAGAATAGGTGGCGACTCTAAAAGCTTAATTTTTAGGGCAGATCGTGAACTTATCGGAGAAGAAGGCGTTCTCCGGCGGCTCTGGCAACGCTGTGTTTCTGGGCAGCACGCGTGGCTTCTTCTCGGTCCCCCATTGGTCGGTCAACCCGGACAGAATTCTCTCTCCATCTGATTCGCGAGTCAGCATTCCACTCAGCATCTTATTGGTTCGCGCGCATATTAGTGGGGCCCAAGTTGACTAAATTTTTGAATATTCCATTTGTAATTTTTTATTAGATATTATTGTTTTTGTTTATCTTATTATCAGCAAAACCAAACGACACACATGGCAAGGAGAGATATGAGGAAAGCAACAAAACCTGGGTTCGAATCCCAGGGCCGCCCCTTTAATATTTATGGAAATTTCCAATGGGATCCAGCGCAGCTAGTCTCCATACGCTTACCACGCATCCTCACTCTCTCACCACAAGATCTCCCATGTTTCAGATCTAACGTCCAGGAGCAGGCAGGTCCACCATACACTCTAAAGGGGATGACACATGCAATCAAAACCAGGTTTTATCATATTTTTTATTTTTTGGTTATCTATTTGTTTAGATTAAAATTAAGTAATTATTTATATTTAGTTTAACGAATTTATTTGCTTAGAATTAGGATAATTAAAATTAGGGTTAGGGCCATGATTAGGTTTTAGGATTAACTCCCGATTATCTTGATTTTTTTCGATTTAATTTATTTAATTCTTTTAATTGTTAAAAGACATACAAACCCTAGAAACTTATCAAAAATATTAGGGTTTGCCCCAATCTCATTAACCCTTAAATAATTCTCTCCTCGACCCGACTAAAGCTATTGGTCGTATTAGACGAGAGAGAAAAATATATAATTTAAAATACATTTAATTTGCTGCATGCGACGATCGAATCTATCGATCTGAGTAACCAGCAATGCCCCATTAATCCGTTAGCTATACTGATCAAATCTATTGATCATCGCATCTAACTGTGACATATCAAATCAGGGTTGTACGCCCAAACATTCAAAACACACTAAACCACGACACTACGGATTTTCATCCCTTGAATACTGCGATGTTCAAACTACGATAAGGTAATTCAAAATACCTTGCGAACATTTGCATTTTAAAACTACGATAGGCCATTCAAAAAGCCTTCAAACACCTCCATAATCAATTCTAAGGCGTACAACCCTGTGCCCGAACTACGTTGACTCTGATTCTCCCTAAGGAGATACGTAGGCACTTGGATAACCAAGGCGAGTCCCCTTCCCTAAAACCTCAATTCACTTTCAAATCTCAATTTTCGCCCTATTCATTTCCTTAGCTATTAAATCTAAATTTTAGCCATAAAACCTTTACCTAGAATTATAAAACCTTAGGAAAGGGTTAAGGGTGCCTAACACCTTCCCTCGACCTGATTATAATAACTTACCCCGATCTCTAAACTGCGTAGGGTTTCCTATTCGCCGTTCAGAATAGGTGGCGACTCTAAAAGCTTAATTTTTAGGGCAGATCGTGAACTCATCGGAGAAGAAGGCGTTCTCCGGCGGCTCCGGCAACGCTGTGCTTGTGGGCAGCACGCGTGGCTTCTTCTCGGTCCCCCATTGGTCGGTCAACGCGGACAGAATTCTCTCTCCATCTGATTCGCGAGTCAGCATTCCACTCAGCATCTTATTGGTTCGCGCGCATATTAGTGGGGCCCAAGTTGACTAAATCTTTGAATATTCCATTTGTAATTTGTTATTAGATATTATTGTTTTTGTTTATCTTATTATCAGCAAAACCAAACGACACACATGGCAAGGAGAGATATGAGGAAAGCAACAAAACCTGGGTTCGAATCCCAGGGCCGCCCCTTTAATTTTTATGGAAATTTCCAATGGGATCCAGCGCAGCCAGTCTCCATACGCTTACCACGCACCCTCACTCTCTCACCACAAGATCTCCCATGTTTCAGATCTAACGTCCAGGAGCAGGCAGGTCCACCATACACTCTAAAGGGGATGACACATGCAATCAAAACCAGGTTTTATCATATTTTTTATTTGTATGTTATCTATTTGTTTAGATTAAAATTAAGTAATTATTTATATTTAGTTTAACGAATTTATTTGCTTAGAATTAGGATAATTAAAATTAGGGTTAGGGCCATGATTAGGTTTTAGGATTAACTCCCGATTATCTTGATTTTTTTTCGATTTAATTTATTTAATTCTTTTAATTGTTAAAAGACATACAAACCCTAGAAACTTATCAAAAATATTAGGGTTTGCCCCAATCTCATTAGCCCTTAAATAAATGTCTCCTCGACCCGACTAAAGCTATTGGTCGCATTAGACGAGAGATAAAAATATATAATTTAAAATACATTTAATTTGCTGCCTGCGACGATCGAATCTATCGATCTGAGTAACCAGCAATGCCCCATTAATCCGTTAGCTATACTGATCAAATCTATTGATCATCGCATCTAACGTTGACATATCAAATCAGGGTTGTACGCCCAAACATTCAAAACACACTAAACCACGACACTACGGATTTTCATCCCTTCAATACTGCGATGTTCAAACTACGATAAGGTAATTCAAAATACCTTGCGAACATTTGCATTTTAAAACTACGATAGGCCATTCAAAAAGCCTTCAAACACCTCCATAATCAATTCTAAGGCGTACAACCCTGTGCCCGAACTACGTTGACTCTGATTCTCCCTAAGGAGATACGTAGGCACTTGAATAACCAAGGCGAGTCCCCTTCCCTAAAACCTCAATTCACTTTCATATCTCAATTTTCACCCTATTCATTTCCTTAGCTATTAAATCTAAATTTTAGCCATAAAACCTTTACCATGAATTATAAAACCTTAGGAAAGGGTTGAGGGTGCCTAACACCTTCCCTCGACCTGATTATAATAACTTACCCCGATCTCTAAACTGCGTAGGGTTTCCTATTCGCCCTTCAGAATAGGTGGCGACTCTAAAAGCTTAATTTTTAGGGCAGATCGTGAACTTATCGGAGAAGAAGGCGTTCTCCGGCGGCTCTGGCAACGCTGTGTTTCTGGGCAGCACGCGTGGCTTCTTCTCGGTCCCCCATTGGTCGGTCAACCCGGACAGAATTCTCTCTCCATCTGATTCGCGAGTCAGCATTCCACTCAGCATCTTATTGGTTCGCGCGCATATTAGTGGGGCCCAAGTTGACTAAATTTTTGAATATTCCATTTGTAATTTTTTATTAGATATTATTGTTTTTGTTTATCTTATTATCAGCAAAACCAAACGACACACATGGCAAGGAGAGATATGAGGAAAGCAACAAAACCTGGGTTCGAATCCCAGGGCCGCCCCTTTAATATTTATGGAAATTTCCAATGGGATCCAGCGCAGCTAGTCTCCATACGCTTACCACGCATCCTCACTCTCTCACCACAAGATCTCCCATGTTTCAGATCTAACGTCCAGGAGCAGGCAGGTCCACCATACACTCTAAAGGGGATGACACATGCAATCAAAACCAGGTTTTATCATATTTTTTATTTTTTGGTTATCTATTTGTTTAGATTAAAATTAAGTAATTATTTATATTTAGTTTAACGAATTTATTTGCTTAGAATTAGGATAATTAAAATTAGGGTTAGGGCCATGATTAGGTTTTAGGATTAACTCCCGATTATCTTGATTTTTTTCGATTTAATTTATTTAATTCTTTTAATTGTTAAAAGACATACAAACCCTAGAAACTTATCAAAAATATTAGGGTTTGCCCCAATCTCATTAACCCTTAAATAATTCTCTCCTCGACCCGACTAAAGCTATTGGTCGTATTAGACGAGAGAGAAAAATATATAATTTAAAATACATTTAATTTGCTGCATGCGACGATCGAATCTATCGATCTGAGTAACCAGCAATGCCCCATTAATCCGTTAGCTATACTGATCAAATCTATTGATCATCGCATCTAACTGTGACATATCAAATCAGGGTTGTACGCCCAAACATTCAAAACACACTAAACCACGACACTACGGATTTTCATCCCTTGAATACTGCGATGTTCAAACTACGATAAGGTAATTCAAAATACCTTGCGAACATTTGCATTTTAAAACTACGATAGGCCATTCAAAAAGCCTTCAAACACCTCCATAATCAATTCTAAGGCGTACAACCCTGTGCCCGAACTACGTTGACTCTGATTCTCCCTAAGGAGATACGTAGGCACTTGGATAACCAAGGCGAGTCCCCTTCCCTAAAACCTCAATTCACTTTCAAATCTCAATTTTCGCCCTATTCATTTCCTTAGCTATTAAATCTAAATTTTAGCCATAAAACCTTTACCTAGAATTATAAAACCTTAGGAAAGGGTTAAGGGTGCCTAACACCTTCCCTCGACCTGATTATAATAACTTACCCCGATCTCTAAACTGCGTAGGGTTTCCTATTCGCCGTTCAGAATAGGTGGCGACTCTAAAAGCTTAATTTTTAGGGCAGATCGTGAACTCATCGGAGAAGAAGGCGTTCTCCGGCGGCTCCGGCAACGCTGTGCTTGTGGGCAGCACGCGTGGCTTC
>NC_081183.1:55603551-55664738 GCF_029867415.1 Vicia villosa | reverse complement strand
GAAAAAACTACAAGCTGATTAACATTGTTCTTGAGGATTTAGAGTAAGATTTAATAATAGCTTATCATTATATTAAATTACGTAATTTAATTTATGGTATATATTATTTTCTCAAACTAATTTCATCCCCCCACGTTTCATTACTAATTATTAATTTATTAAATATATTAAATGAAATAAATCCTAAACAAAATACTTTCATTGTTTCCTACTTTTTAGTTGATTTAACCCGATTAAACGCACTAATTATTATTAAATATTAAATATATTGAATAAAATAAATCCTAAAAAAACTACTTATTTCACCAACGTATTAATTCAAACCCATGTTTCATTACCAGGTCAACTAACCATACATTCTTATTTTCTAAATCACAAACCCACATTCTTGGTACGGTTTCAAAACCCCACATCCAAATTCTAAACCCACGTTTTTTATAAATCATAAACCCATGTTCCAAATCACAATCTCATTTTATTCATGCGTCACTCCTCCACCAAATTGGTATAAATTCAGTTCTCCGCCACCAAATTGGTATAAATTCATCTCTCCAATATTCAGCTTTCTTTTCCATAGTTTATTCAATGGCACTTCCTATAATTACTTTCATTGATAACATTCACGCTGGAAAGATTGATTGGAATTTGAAGGTTCGAATCATTCGTACGTGGACTCAACCTGAATTCAAAAATCCATCTGGAACAAACAGTTTGGAGATGATTCTACTTGACGAAAAGGTATAAATATTTTACATTTTTAATTTCATAATAATATTTACAATCTATATTGATTTTGTATTTGTATTTTCATCTTTTTTTCATTGTAGTATGGAAAGATTCCGGCTACAGTGAGGAAAAGACTTATCACACAGATTCAAGAATCCTTAAAGGAAGGTTCTACTTATTTATTTGAAATTGTCTTAGTTGCCAGAAATGAAATGAAATTCAAACCAGCAACACACAAGTTCAAATTGAACTTTATGGGAGCTACAAAGTGCAGTAACATAGTTTCGAATGAAATTCCAACAAATCATTTTGATTTTGTTGCTTTTTCATATATCCTCTCAGCTACAAATGGTGATAAATTACTTGGTATATATATTATGTTATATTATTTTATATTTACATTCACATTTATTTATGAATTTACAAAAACAAAATTTATAATTCATTTGGCTAAATTTATATGTAATTTTTTTCTTAAATTTAACAGATGTAATTGCACATTTTGTGGAAAAGGACAACATCGAACAAACTCCAAAGAATTGAAAAAACTACAAGCTGATTAACATTGTTCTTGAGGATTTAGAGTAAGATTTAATAATAGCTTATCATTATATTAAATTACGTAATTTAATTTATGGTATATATTATTTTCTCAAACTAATTTCATCCCCCCACGTTTCATTACTAATTATTAATTTATTAAATATATTAAATGAAATAAATCCTAAACAAAATACTTTCATTGTTTCCTACTTTTTAGTTGATTTAACCCGATTAAACGCACTAATTATTATTAAATATTAAATATATTGAATAAAATAAATCCTAAAAAAACTACTTATTTCACCAACGTATTAATTCAAACCCATGTTTCATTACCAGGTCAACTAACCATACATTCTTATTTTCTAAATCACAAACGCACATTCTTGGTACGGTTTCAAAACCCCACATCCAAATTCTAAACCCACGTTTTTTATAAATCATAAACCCATGTTCCAAATCACAATCTCATTTTATTCATGCGTAACTCCTCCACCAAATTGGTATAAATTCAGTTCTCCTCCACCAAACTGGTATAAATTCATCTCTCCAATATTCAGCTTTCTTTTCCATAGTTTATTCAATGGCACTTCCTATAATTACTTTCATTGATAACATTCACGCTGGAAAGATTGATTGGAATTTGAAGGTTCGAATCATTCGTACGTGGACTCAACCTGAATTCAAAAATCCATCTGGAACAAACAGTTTGGAGATGATTCTACTTGACGAAAAGGTATAAATATTTTACATTTTTAATTTCATAATAATATTTACAATCTATATTGATTTTGTATTTGTATTTTCATCTTTTTTCATTGTAGTATGGAAAGATTCCGGCTACAGTGAGGAAAAGACTTATCACACAGATTCAAGAATCCTTAAAGGAAGGTTCTACTTATTTATTTGAAATTGTCTTAGTTGCCAGAAATGAAATGAAATTCAAACCAGCAACACACAAGTTCAAATTGAACTTTATGGGAGCTACAAAGTGCAGTAACATAGTTTCGAATGAAATTCCAACAAATCATTTTGATTTTGTTGCTTTTTCATATATCCTCTCAGCTACAAATGGTGATAAATTACTTGGTATATATATTATGTTATATTATTTTATATTTACATTCACATTTATTTATGAATTTACAAAAACAAAATTTATAATTCATTTGGCTAAATTTATATGTAATTTTTTTCTTAAATTTAACAGATGTAATTGCACATTTTGTGGAAAAGGACAACATCGAACAAACTCCAAAGAATTGAAAAAACTACAAGCTGATTAACATTGTTCTTGAGGATTTAGAGTAAGATTTAATAATAGCTTATCATTATATTAAATTACGTAATTTAATTTATGGTATATATTATTTTCTCAAACTAATTTCATCCCCCCACGTTTCATTACTAATTATTAATTTATTAAATATATTAAATGAAATAAATCCTAAACAAAATACTTTCATTGTTTCCTACTTTTTAGTTGATTTAACCCGATTAAACGCACTAATTATTATTAAATATTAAATATATTGAATAAAATAAATCCTAAAAAAACTACTTATTTCACCAACGTATTAATTCAAACCCATGTTTCATTACCAGGTCAACTAACCATACATTCTTATTTTCTAAATCACAAACGCACATTCTTGGTACGGTTTCAAAACCCCACATCCAAATTCTAAACCCACGTTTTTTATAAATCATAAACCCATGTTCCAAATCACAATCTCATTTTATTCATGCGTAACTCCTCCACCAAATTGGTATAAATTCAGTTCTCCTCCACCAAACTGGTATAAATTCATCTCTCCAATATTCAGCTTTCTTTTCCATAGTTTATTCAATGGCACTTCCTATAATTACTTTCATTGATAACATTCACGCTGGAAAGATTGATTGGAATTTGAAGGTTCGAATCATTCGTACGTGGACTCAACCTGAATTCAAAAATCCATCTGGAACAAACAGTTTGGAGATGATTCTACTTGACGAAAAGGTATAAATATTTTACATTTTTAATTTCATAATAATATTTACAATCTATATTGATTTTGTATTTGTATTTTCATCTTTTTTTCATTGTAGTATGGAAAGATTCCGGCTACAGTGAGGAAAAGACTTATCACACAGATTCAAGAATCCTTAAAGGAAGGTTCTACTTATTTATTTGAAATTGTCTTAGTTGCCAGAAATGAAATGAAATTCAAACCAGCAACACACAAGTTCAAATTGAACTTTATGGGAGCTACAAAGTGCAGTAACATAGTTTCGAATGAAATTCCAACAAATCATTTTGATTTTGTTGCTTTTTCATATATCCTCTCAGCTACAAATGGTGATAAATTACTTGGTATATATATTATGTTATATTATTTTATATTTACATTCACATTTATTTATGAATTTACAAAAACAAAATTTATAATTCATTTGGCTAAATTTATATGTAATTTTTTTCTTAAATTTAACAGATGTAATTGCACATTTTGTGGAAAAGGACAACATCGAACAAACTCCAAAGAATTGAAAAAACTACAAGCTGATTAACATTGTTCTTGAGGATTTAGAGTAAGATTTAATAATAGCTTTTCATTATATTAAATTACGTAATTTAATTTATGGTATATATTATTTTCTCAAACTAATTTCATCCCCCCACGTTTCATTACTAATTATTAATTTATTAAATATATTAAATGAAATAAATCCTAAACAAAATACTTTCATTGTTTCCTACTTTTTAGTTGATTTAACCCGATTAAACGCACTAATTATTATTAAATATTAAATATATTGAATAAAATAAATCCTAAAAAAACTACTTATTTCACCAACGTATTAATTCAAACCCATGTTTCATTACCAGGTCAACTAACCATACATTCTTATTTTCTAAATCACAAACGCACATTCTTGGTACGGTTTCAAAACCCCACATCCAAATTCTAAACCCACGTTTTTTATAAATCATAAACCCATGTTCCAAATCACAATCTCATTTTATTCATGCGTAACTCCTCCACCAAATTGGTATAAATTCAGTTCTCCTCCACCAAACTGGTATAAATTCATCTCTCCAATATTCAGCTTTCTTTTCCATAGTTTATTCAATGGCACTTCCTATAATTACTTTCATTGATAACATTCACGCTGGAAAGATTGATTGGAATTTGAAGGTTCGAATCATTCGTACGTGGACTCAACCTGAATTCAAAAATCCATCTGGAACAAACAGTTTGGAGATGATTCTACTTGACGAAAAGGTATAAATATTTTACATTTTTAATTTCATAATAATATTTACAATCTATATTGATTTTGTATTTGTATTTTCATCTTTTTTTCATTGTAGTATGGAAAGATTCCGGCTACAGTGAGGAAAAGACTTATCACACAGATTCAAGAATCCTTAAAGGAAGGTTCTACTTATTTATTTGAAATTGTCTTAGTTGCCAGAAATGAAATGAAATTCAAACCAGCAACACACAAGTTCAAATTGAACTTTATGGGAGCTACAAAGTGCAGTAACATAGTTTCGAATGAAATTCCAACAAATCATTTTGATTTTGTTGCTTTTTCATATATCCTCTCAGCTACAAATGGTGATAAATTACTTGGTATATATATTATGTTATATTATTTTATATTTACATTCACATTTATTTATGAATTTACAAAAACAAAATTTATAATTCATTTGGCTAAATTTATATGTAATTTTTTTCTTAAATTTAACAGATGTAATTGCACATTTTGTGGAAAAGGACAACATCGAACAAACTCCAAAGAATTGAAAAAACTACAAGCTGATTAACATTGTTCTTGAGGATTTAGAGTAAGATTTAATAATAGCTTTTCATTATATTAAATTACGTAATTTAATTTATGGTATATATTATTTTCTCAAACTAATTTCATCCCCCCACGTTTCATTACTAATTATTAATTTATTAAATATATTAAATGAAATAAATCCTAAACAAAATACTTTCATTGTTTCCTACTTTTTAGTTGATTTAACCCGATTAAACGCACTAATTATTATTAAATATTAAATATATTGAATAAAATAAATCCTAAAAAAACTACTTATTTCACCAACGTATTAATTCAAACCCATGTTTCATTACCAGGTCAACTAACCATACATTCTTATTTTCTAAATCACAAACGCGCATTCTTGGTACGGTTTCAAAACCCCACATCCAAATTCTAAACCCACGTTTTTTATAAATCATAAACCCATGTTCCAAATCACAATCTCATTTTATTCATGCGTAACTCCTCCACCAAATTGGTATAAATTCAGTTCTCCTCCACCAAACTGGTATAAATTCATCTCTCCAATATTCAGCTTTCTTTTCCATAGTTTATTCAATGGCACTTCCTATAATTACTTTCATTGATAACATTCACGCTGGAAAGATTGATTGGAATTTGAAGGTTCGAATCATTCGTACGTGGACTCAACCTGAATTCAAAAATCCATCTGGAACAAACAGTTTGGAGATGATTCTACTTGACGAAAAGGTATAAATATTTTACATTTTTAATTTCATAATAATATTTACAATCTATATTGATTTTGTATTTGTATTTTCATCTTTTTTTCATTGTAGTATGGAAAGATTCCGGCTACAGTGAGGAAAAGACTTATCACACAGATTCAAGAATCCTTAAAGGAAGGTTCTACTTATTTATTTGAAATTGTCTTAGTTGCCAGAAATGAAATGAAATTCAAACCAGCAACACACAAGTTCAAATTGAACTTTATGGGAGCTACAAAGTGCAGTAACATAGTTTCGAATGAAATTCCAACAAATCATTTTGATTTTGTTGCTTTTTCATATATCCTCTCAGCTACAAATGGTGATAAATTACTTGGTATATATATTATGTTATATTATTTTATATTTACATTCACATTTATTTATGAATTTACAAAAACAAAATTTATAATTCATTTGGCTAAATTTATATGTAATTTTTTTCTTAAATTTAACAGATGTAATTGCACATTTTGTGGAAAAGGACAACATCGAACAAACTCCAAAGAATTGAAAAAACTACAAGCTGATTAACATTGTTCTTGAGGATTTAGAGTAAGATTTAATAATAGCTTTTCATTATATTAAATTACGTAATTTAATTTATGGTATATATTATTTTCTCAAACTAATTTCATCCCCCCACGTTTCATTACTAATTATTAATTTATTAAATATATTAAATGAAATAAATCCTAAACAAAATACTTTCATTGTTTCCTACTTTTTAGTTGATTTAACCCGATTAAACGCACTAATTATTATTAAATATTAAATATATTGAATAAAATAAATCCTAAAAAAACTACTTATTTCACCAACGTATTAATTCAAACCCATGTTTCATTACCAGGTCAACTAACCATACATTCTTATTTTCTAAATCACAAACGCGCATTCTTGGTACGGTTTCAAAACCCCACATCCAAATTCTAAACCCACGTTTTTTATAAATCATAAACCCATGTTCCAAATCACAATCTCATTTTATTCATGCGTAACTCCTCCACCAAATTGGTATAAATTCAGTTCTCCTCCACCAAACTGGTATAAATTCATCTCTCCAATATTCAGCTTTCTTTTCCATAGTTTATTCAATGGCACTTCCTATAATTACTTTCATTGATAACATTCACGCTGGAAAGATTGATTGGAATTTGAAGGTTCGAATCATTCGTACGTGGACTCAACCTGAATTCAAAAATCCATCTGGAACAAACAGTTTGGAGATGATTCTACTTGACGAAAAGGTATAAATATTTTACATTTTTAATTTCATAATAATATTTACAATCTATATTGATTTTGTATTTGTATTTTCATCTTTTTTTCATTGTAGTATGGAAAGATTCCGGCTACAGTGAGGAAAAGACTTATCACACAGATTCAAGAATCCTTAAAGGAAGGTTCTACTTATTTATTTGAAATTGTCTTAGTTGCCAGAAATGAAATGAAATTCAAACCAGCAACACACAAGTTCAAATTGAACTTTATGGGAGCTACAAAGTGCAGTAACATAGTTTCGAATGAAATTCCAACAAATCATTTTGATTTTGTTGCTTTTTCATATATCCTCTCAGCTACAAATGGTGATAAATTACTTGGTATATATATTATGTTATATTATTTTATATTTACATTCACATTTATTTATGAATTTACAAAAACAAAATTTATAATTCATTTGGCTAAATTTATATGTAATTTTTTTCTTAAATTTAACAGATGTAATTGCACATTTTGTGGAAAAGGACAACATCGAACAAACTCCAAAGAATTGAAAAAACTACAAGCTGATTAACATTGTTCTTGAGGATTTAGAGTAAGATTTAATAATAGCTTTTCATTATATTAAATTACGTAATTTAATTTATGGTATATATTATTTTCTCAAACTAATTTCATCCCCCCACGTTTCATTACTAATTATTAATTTATTAAATATATTAAATGAAATAAATCCTAAACAAAATACTTTCATTGTTTCCTACTTTTTAGTTGATTTAACCCGATTAAACGCACTAATTATTATTAAATATTAAATATATTGAATAAAATAAATCCTAAAAAACTACTTATTTCACCAACGTATTAATTCAAACCCATGTTTCATTACCAGGTCAACTAACCATACATTCTTATTTTCTAAATCACAAACGCGCATTCTTGGTACGGTTTCAAAACCCCACATCCAAATTCTAAACCCACGTTTTTTATAAATCATAAACCCATGTTCCAAATCACAATCTCATTTTATTCATGCGTAACTCCTCCACCAAATTGGTATAAATTCAGTTCTCCTCCACCAAACTGGTATAAATTCATCTCTCCAATATTCAGCTTTCTTTTCCATAGTTTATTCAATGGCACTTCCTATAATTACTTTCATTGATAACATTCACGCTGGAAAGATTGATTGGAATTTGAAGGTTCGAATCATTCGTACGTGGACTCAACCTGAATTCAAAAATCCATCTGGAACAAACAGTTTGGAGATGATTCTACTTGACGAAAAGGTATAAATATTTTACATTTTTAATTTCATAATAATATTTACAATCTATATTGATTTTGTATTTGTATTTTCATCTTTTTTTCATTGTAGTATGGAAAGATTCCGGCTACAGTGAGGAAAAGACTTATCACACAGATTCAAGAATCCTTAAAGGAAGGTTCTACTTATTTATTTGAAATTGTCTTAGTTGCCAGAAATGAAATGAAATTCAAACCAGCAACACACAAGTTCAAATTGAACTTTATGGGAGCTACAAAGTGCAGTAACATAGTTTCGAATGAAATTCCAACAAATCATTTTGATTTTGTTGCTTTTTCATATATCCTCTCAGCTACAAATGGTGATAAATTACTTGGTATATATATTATGTTATATTATTTTATATTTACATTCACATTTATTTATGAATTTACAAAAACAAAATTTATAATTCATTTGGCTAAATTTATATGTAATTTTTTTCTTAAATTTAACAGATGTAATTGCACATTTTGTGGAAAAGGACAACATCGAACAAACTCCAAAGAATTGAAAAAACTACAAGCTGATTAACATTGTTCTTGAGGATTTAGAGTAAGATTTAATAATAGCTTTTCATTATATTAAATTACGTAATTTAATTTATGGTATATATTATTTTCTCAAACTAATTTCATCCCCCCACGTTTCATTACTAATTATTAATTTATTAAATATATTAAATGAAATAAATCCTAAACAAAATACTTTCATTGTTTCCTACTTTTTAGTTGATTTAACCCGATTAAACGCACTAATTATTATTAAATATTAAATATATTGAATAAAATAAATCCTAAAAAAACTACTTATTTCACCAACGTATTAATTCAAACCCATGTTTCATTACCAGGTCAACTAACCATACATTCTTATTTTCTAAATCACAAACGCGCATTCTTGGTACGGTTTCAAAACCCCACATCCAAATTCTAAACCCACGTTTTTTATAAATCATAAACCCATGTTCCAAATCACAATCTCATTTTATTCATGCGTAACTCCTCCACCAAATTGGTATAAATTCAGTTCTCCTCCACCAAACTGGTATAAATTCATCTCTCCAATATTCAGCTTTCTTTTCCATAGTTTATTCAATGGCACTTCCTATAATTACTTTCATTGATAACATTCACGCTGGAAAGATTGATTGGAATTTGAAGGTTCGAATCATTCGTACGTGGACTCAACCTGAATTCAAAAATCCATCTGGAACAAACAGTTTGGAGATGATTCTACTTGACGAAAAGGTATAAATATTTTACATTTTTAATTTCATAATAATATTTACAATCTATATTGATTTTGTATTTGTATTTTCATCTTTTTTTCATTGTAGTATGGAAAGATTCCGGCTACAGTGAGGAAAAGACTTATCACACAGATTCAAGAATCCTTAAAGGAAGGTTCTACTTATATATTTGAAATTGTCTTAGTTGCCAGAAATGAAATGAAATTCAAACCAGCAACACACAAGTTCAAATTGAACTTTATGGGAGCTACAAAGTGCAGTAACATAGTTTCGAATGAAATTCCAACAAATCATTTTGATTTTGTTGCTTTTTCATATATCCTCTCAGCTACAAATGGTGATAAATTACTTGGTATATATATTATGTTATATTATTTTATATTTACATTCACATTTATTTATGAATTTACAAAAACAAAATTTATAATTCATTTGGCTAAATTTATATGTAATTTTTTTCTTAAATTTAACAGATGTAATTGCACATTTTGTGGAAAAGGACAACATCGAACAAACTCCAAAGAATTGAAAAAACTACAAGCTGATTAACATTGTTCTTGAGGATTTAGAGTAAGATTTAATAATAGCTTATCATTATATTAAATTACGTAATTTAATTTATGGTATATATTATTTTCTCAAACTAATTTCATCCCCCCACGTTTCATTACTAATTATTAATTTATTAAATATATTAAATGAAATAAATCCTAAACAAAATACTTTCATTGTTTCCTACTTTTTAGTTGATTTAACCCGATTAAACGCACTAATTATTATTAAATATTAAATATATTGAATAAAATAAATCCTAAAAAAACTACTTATTTCACCAACGTATTAATTCAAACCCATGTTTCATTACCAGGTCAACTAACCATACATTCTTATTTTCTAAATCACAAACGCACATTCTTGGTACGGTTTCAAAACCCCACATCCAAATTCTAAACCCACGTTTTTTATAAATCATAAACCCATGTTCCAAATCACAATCTCATTTTATTCATGCGTAACTCCTCCACCAAATTGGTATAAATTCAGTTCTCCTCCACCAAACTGGTATAAATTCATCTCTCCAATATTCAGCTTTCTTTTCCATAGTTTATTCAATGGCACTTCCTATAATTACTTTCATTGATAACATTCACGCTGGAAAGATTGATTGGAATTTGAAGGTTCGAATCATTCGTACGTGGACTCAACCTGAATTCAAAAATCCATCTGGAACAAACAGTTTGGAGATGATTCTACTTGACGAAAAGGTATAAATATTTTACATTTTTAATTTCATAATAATATTTACAATCTATATTGATTTTGTATTTGTATTTTCATCTTTTTTTCATTGTAGTATGGAAAGATTCCGGCTACAGTGAGGAAAAGACTTATCACACAGATTCAAGAATCCTTAAAGGAAGGTTCTACTTATTTATTTGAAATTGTCTTAGTTGCCAGAAATGAAATGAAATTCAAACCAGCAACACACAAGTTCAAATTGAACTTTATGGGAGCTACAAAGTGCAGTAACATAGTTTCGAATGAAATTCCAACAAATCATTTTGATTTTGTTGCTTTTTCATATATCCTCTCAGCTACAAATGGTGATAAATTACTTGGTATATATATTATGTTATATTATTTTATATTTACATTCACATTTATTTATGAATTTACAAAAACAAAATTTATAATTCATTTGGCTAAATTTATATGTAATTTTTTTCTTAAATTTAACAGATGTAATTGCACATTTTGTGGAAAAGGACAACATCGAACAAACTCCAAAGAATTGAAAAAACTACAAGCTGATTAACATTGTTCTTGAGGATTTAGAGTAAGATTTAATAATAGCTTATCATTATATTAAATTACGTAATTTAATTTATGGTATATATTATTTTCTCAAACTAATTTCATCCCCCCACGTTTCATTACTAATTATTAATTTATTAAATATATTAAATGAAATAAATCCTAAACAAAATACTTTCATTGTTTCCTACTTTTTAGTTGATTTAACCCGATTAAACGCACTAATTATTATTAAATATTAAATATATTGAATAAAATAAATCCTAAAAAAACTACTTATTTCACCAACGTATTAATTCAAACCCATGTTTCATTACCAGGTCAACTAACCATACATTCTTATTTTCTAAATCACAAACGCACATTCTTGGTACGGTTTCAAAACCCCACATCCAAATTCTAAACCCACGTTTTTTATAAATCATAAACCCATGTTCCAAATCACAATCTCATTTTATTCATGCGTAACTCCTCCACCAAATTGGTATAAATTCAGTTCTCCTCCACCAAACTGGTATAAATTCATCTCTCCAATATTCAGCTTTCTTTTCCATAGTTTATTCAATGGCACTTCCTATAATTACTTTCATTGATAACATTCACGCTGGAAAGATTGATTGGAATTTGAAGGTTCGAATCATTCGTACGTGGACTCAACCTGAATTCAAAAATCCATCTGGAACAAACAGTTTGGAGATGATTCTACTTGACGAAAAGGTATAAATATTTTACATTTTTAATTTCATAATAATATTTACAATCTATATTGATTTTGTATTTGTATTTTCATCTTTTTTTCATCGTAGTATGGAAAGATTCCGGCTACAGTGAGGAAAAGACTTATCACACAGATTCAAGAATCCTTAAAGGAAGGTTCTACTTATATATTTGAAACTATCTTAGTTGCCATAAATGAAATGAAATTCAAACCAGTAACACATAAGTTCAAATTGAACTTTATGGGAGCTACAAAGTGCAGTAACATAGTTTCGAATGAAATTCCAACAAATCATTTTGATTTTGTTGCTTTTTCATATATCCTCTCAGGTACAAATGGTGATAAATTACTTGGTATATATATTATGTTATATTATTTTATATTTACATTCACATTTATTTATGAATTTACAAAAACAAAATTTATAATTCATTTGGCTAAATTTATATGTAATTTTTTTCTTGAATTTAACAGATGTAATTGCACATTTTGTGGAAAAGGACAACATTGAACAAACTCCAAAGAATTGAAAAAACTACAAGCTGATTAACATTGTTCTTGAGGATTTAGAGTAAGATTTAATAATAGCTTATCATTATATTAAATTACGTAATTTAATTTATGGTATATATTATTTTCTCAAACTAATTTCATCCCCCCACGTTTCATTACTAATTATTAATTTACTAAATATATTAAATGAAATAAATCCTAAACAAAATACTTTCATTGTTTCCTACTTTTTAGTTGATTTAACCCGATTAAACGCACTAATTATTATTAAATATTAAATATATTGAATAAAATAAATCCTAAAAAAACTACTTATTTCACCAACGTATTAATTCAAACCCATGTTTCATTACCAGGTCAACTAAACATACATTCTTATTTTCTAAATCACAAACCCACATTCTTTGATACGGTCTCAAAACCCCACATCCAAATTCTAAACCCACGTTTTTTATAAATCATAAACCCATGTTCCAAATCACAATCTCATTTTATTCATGCGTAACTCCTCCACCAAATTGGTATAAATTCAGTTCTCCTCCACCCAATTGGTATAAATTCATCTCTCCAATATTCAGCTTTCTTTTCCATAGTTTATTCAAAGGCACTACCTATATTTACTTTCATTGATAACATTCACGCTGGAAAGATAGATTGGAATTTGAAGGTTCGAATCATTCGTATGTGGACTCTGTTAGAACAAGATTTGTTCTGATCAATATTCTTAGTTTTGATGATAACAATGTATATGAATTTTGTATGAGATAATGTGGTACTCTAATACTATGCAATTTCCATTTCAGGAATTATATAAAGAGTAGCACAAAATCAGCGCAAGAAGCACTGACTCAGAAGATTCAACATGCATCATCAGAACATGGTCTGGCAAGACATCAGAAGATGGTCAAGCAGAATCAGAACATGGGTCTATGGAAGCATCAGAAGAACTTGAGATCAGAAGCAGAAGCACTGAAGTTCTCATGGTATCACGCTCAGAAGCACTTCAAGGTCAGAAGACAAGAAGATGCTCTGCACCAAGCTGTTTGACTCTGATGATATTCAAGCGTTGTTCACACAAACATCATATCAGAAGCAAGTACTAGCTGGCAGGCTATGCTGACTGACAAAAGGAACGTTAGAAGCTATTAAAGGCAACGTCAGTAGACACAGCGAAAGCAAGGCTCGAGGTAGTTGACCAAAGAGTGAAACATTAAATGCAATGCTGTACGGATTACGCAAAGCATTAAATGCTCCCAACGGTCATCTTCTCAAATGCCTATATATTGAAGTTCTGAAGAGAAGCTGAATACAACACTTGCGCAAATATACAGAAACGCTGTCAAATTCAAAAAGCACTCAAACTTCATCATCAACCTCACTACATTGCTGTTGTAATATTTTAGTGAGATTAAGCTTAAACTTAAGAAAAAATAACAGTTGTGATAATAGCTTTATTAGAAGCATTGTAACTCTTAAAAGAATTTGTTTACATTAAGTTGTAAGAACTAGAGTGATCAGGTTGTTGATCAGTATACTCTAGAAAGTCTTAGAGGGTATCTAAGCAGATTGTTCCTAGAGTGATCAGGTTGTGATCAGTATACTCTAGAAGACTTAGAAGTTGTCTAAGTGGAAAACCATTGTAATCTTGTGTGATTAGTGGATTAAATCCTCAGGTGAGGTAAATCACTCCAAGGGGGTGGACTGGAGTAGTTTAGTTAACAACAAACCAGGATAAAAATCATTGTGCAAATTGTTTTTATCTTACAAGTTTTAAAGCTACACTTATTCAAACTCCCCTTTCTAAGTGTTTTTCTATCCTTCAATTGGCATCAGAGCGCCGGTTCTAAGGTGCAAGCACTTAATCGTGTTTAGAAAAGATTCAGGAAGAGAAAAACGCTTTAGTAAAAGATGGCTGGTAAAGAACCTACATCTACATCTGGCTCTGCTGAGCAATACAATGGAAATGGTAACAATGGTTATACTAGACCACCAGTATTTGATGGTGAAAACTTTGAATACTGGAAAGATAAACTTGAAAGTTACTTCCTCGGTCTAGATGGTGACTTATGGGATCTTCTGATGGATGGTTACAAACATCCAGTGAAAGCTACTGGCGTAAGGCTTACAAGACAAGAAATAAATGATGATCAAAAGAAGCTTTTCAAAAATCATCATAAATGTAGGACTGTTTTGCTGAATGCTATCTCTCAAGCTGAGTATGAGAAGATATCTAACAGGGAAACTGCCCGTGATATATATGAGTAATTGAAAATGACCCATGAAGGAAATGCTCAAGTCAAGGAGACCAAAGCTCTTGCTCTAATCCAGAAATATGAAGCCTTCAAGATGGAGGATGATGAAAATATTGAGAAGATGTTCTCAAGATTTCAAACGCTAACTGCTGGATTAAGAGTTTTGGACAAAGGCTACACCAAGGCTGATCATGTAAAGAAGATCATCAGAAGCTTGCCCAGAAGATGGGGTCCAATGGTGACTGCATTCAAGATTGCAAAGATTCCGAATGAGGTTTCTTTGGAAGAGCTAATCAGTGCCTTGAGAAGCCATGAGATAGAGCTGGATGCAAATGAGCCTCAGAAGAAAGGTAAGTCTATTGCATTAAAATCTAATTTTAAAAAATGCACTAACGCTTTTCAGGCTGAAGAAGTAGATTCTGAAGAATCAGAATCAGAAGAAGAAGATGAACTGTCCATGATCTCCAGAAGGGTGAACCAACTCTGGAAGAGCAAGCAAAGGAAGTTCAAGAGTTTCAGAAGCTCAAAGAAGTTTGAAAGAGGAGAATCTTCTGGTGGCAGAAGATCTGACAAGAAGAAGGTCATCTGCTATAAGTGCAATGAGCCTGGACACTTCAAGAATAAATGTCCAAAACTTCAGAAGGAGAATCCCCAAAAGAAGTTTCATAAGAAGAAGGGTCTTATGGCAACATGGGATGATTCTGAATCAGAATCAGACTCTGAAGCGAGCAAGCTAACTTTGCACTGATGGCCACAATGAATGATGGATCAGAATCTACATCAGAATCAGATTCTAAAGAGGTATTTTCTGAACTATCTAGAGAAGAGTTAGTTTCCAGTTTAACTGAACTTCTGGAACTCAAGGCTCATCTTAGTATCAAATACAAAAAGCTGAAAAAGCAATTTGAATTTGAAACTAAGAAGCTGGAAGTTGAAAATTATGAATTGAAGGAAAAAGTTTTAAAATTATCTAAAGATGTTGGATCTCCTTCTGAATCAGAAAAATCCATTCCTAGTCTCAATCATATTCTGAAAGAATATGACTCGAGCTTCAGAAAGTTCCTATCTAGAAGTATTGGCAGAAGTCATCTTGCTTCTATGATATATGGTGTTTCTGGAAACAAAAGGTTTGGTTTTGGCTATGAGGGTGATACCTCACATAAATTTGAACCTGTTGATGATTTGAAAATCACATACAAGCCACTGTATGATCAGTTCAAATATGGTCACTCACATGATATTAGGCTCACCTCACATGCACAAAGTTTTCACACTACACACACCAAGAAGCATGTGACACAACCTAAAAAATATCATGCTGCCAAACCTAAAGAATATCATGCTATTCCTCCTATTAATTATCATGCTAAACCCAAGTTCAATCAGAACTTGAGGAAAACTAACAAGAAAGGACCCAAGAAACTGTGGGTACCTAAGGAGAAGATAATTTATGTTGCAGATATCCTTAGCAGCAAAGAAGACAAAGCACAAAATGTCATGGTACCTGGACTCTGGGTGCTCGCGACACATGACGGGAAGAAGGTCTATGTTCCAAGACCTGGAGCTTAAATCTGGTGGAGAAGTCAAGTTTGGAGGAGATCAGAAGGGCAAGATTATTGGCTCTGGAACCATAAGTATTGGTAACTCTCCTTCCATAACTAATGTACTTCTTGTAGAAGGATTAACGCATAACTTATTGTTCATAAGTCAATTAAGTGACAATGGTTATGATATAATCTTCAATCAAAAGTCTTGCAAGGCTATAAGTCAAAAGGATGGCTCAATCCTATTTATAGGCAAGAGAAAGAACAACATTCATAAGATTGATCTTTCAGATCTTGAGAAGGAGAAGGTGACTTGCCTTATGTTTGTTTCTGAAGAGCAATGGGTCTGGCACAGAAGATTAGGACGTGCTAGTTTGAGAAAGATTTCTCAGATTAACAAACTAAATCTGGTCAGAGGACTCCCAAATCTGAAATACAAATCAGATGCTCTTTGTGAAGCATGTCAGAAGGGCAAGTTCTCCAAACCTACATTCAAATCTAAGAATGTTGTCTCTTCCTCAAGGCCGTTAGAACTTCTACACATTGATCTGTTTGGACCAGTCAAAACAACATCTGTCAGAGGGAAGAAATATGGATTAGTCATCATAGATGATTATAGCCGCTGGACATGGGTAAAGTTCTTAAAACACAAGGATGAGTCTCATTCAGTGTTCTTTGAATTCTGCACTCAGATCCAATCTGAGAAGGAGTGCAAAATCATAAAGGTCAGAAGTGATCATGGTGGCGAATTTGAGAACAGATTCTTTGAGGAGTTCTTCAAAGAAAATGGTATTGCCCATGATTTCTCTTGCCCTAGAACTCCACAGCAAAATGGAGTTGTAGAGCGAAAGAATAGGACTCTGCAAGAAATGGCCAGAACCATGATCAATGAGACCAATATGGCTAAGCACTTCTGGGCAGAAGCAATAAACACTGCATGTTATATTTAGAATAGAATCTCTATAAGACCTATTCTAAATAAGACTCCTTATGAACTGTGGAAGAACAGAAAGCCCAACATTTCATACTTTCATCCTTTTGGATGTGTGTGTTTTATTCTGAATACTAAAGATCATCTTGGTAAGTTTTATTCTAAGGCACAAAAAAGTTTTCTTCTTAGATATTCTGAACGCTCTAAAGGCTACAGAGTATACAATACTGAAACATTGGTTGTAGAAGAATCAATCAATATCAGATTTAATGATAAGCTTGGTCTTGAAAAGCCAAAGCAGTTTGAGAATTTTGCAGATATAGATATTGACATATCAGAAGCTGTAGAACCAAGAAGCAAAGTTTCAGAAGCTGGAAATATCAGAAGCAAAGAATCAGAAGATCAAGTTGTTGCATCTTTAGAGAATCTCAGAATTTCTGAAGAGCCAACAGTCAAAAAATATTCTAGACTCACCTCAGCTCACTCAGAAGATGTGATCCTTGGAAAGAAAGATGATCCTATCAGAACAAGAGCATTCCTTAAGAACAATGATGAATGTCAATTAAGTCTTGTTTCTTTGATCGAGCAAACTTCTGTTGATCAAGCTCTAGAAGATCCAGACTGGATAATTGCCATGCAAGAAGAATTAAATCAGTTTACAAGGAATGATGTATGGGATTTGGTTCCTAGACCAAAAGGATTCAACATCATTGGTACAAAGTGGGTGTTCAGAAACAAGCTAAGTGAAAAAGGAGAAGTGGTAAGAAACAAAGCCAGACTGGTGGCTCAGGGTTATAGTCAACAAGAAGGAATTGACTATACAGAAACCTTTGCACCAGTGGCCAGGTTAGAATCTATTCACTTATTAATTTCTTTTGCCACTCAACATAACATCACTCTATATCAGATGGATGTTAAGAGTGCCTTCTTAAATGGCTATATAGATGAGGAAGTCTATGTCCACCAACCTCCTGGTTTTGAAGACTCTAAGTCTCCAGAACATGTTTTCAAACTTAAGAAATCATTGTATGGATTGAAGCAAGCTCCTAGAGCTTGGTATGAGAGATTAAGTTCTTTCCTTCTAAACAATGGTTTCCCTAGAGGACAAGTGGATACAACCTTTTTCTGTAAAACGTCTAAGAAGGATATCTTAATTTGTCAAATCTATGTTGATGATATTATCTTTGGAACATCTAATGCTTCACTTGGAAAGGAATTTGCTAAGTCTATGCAGGCTGAATTTGAAATGAGTATGATGGGTGAACTCAAGTATTTTCTTGGGATTCAAATCAATCAAACTTCTGATGGAACTTATATTCATCAAACGAAGTATGTGAAAGAACTTCTGAAGAAGTTTAATCTTTCTGAAAGCAAAGAAGCCAAAACTCCTATGCATCCAACGTGTGTTCTAGGTAAGGATGAGGTAAGTAAGAAGGTAGATTAGAAGTTGTACAGAGGTATGATTGGATCTCTTCTATATTTAACTTCTTCTAGACCTGACATTCTTTTCAGTGTTTGTTTGTGTGCTAGATTCCAATCAGATCCTAGAGAATCTCACTTAACTGCTGTTAAGAGAATTCTGAGGTATCTGAAAGGTACTACTAATGTTGGTTTAGTCTACAGAAGATCTAAAGAATACAACTTAGTAGGATTTTGTGATGCTGACTATGCTGGAGATAGAATTGAAAGGAAGAGTACTTCTGGAAGTTGTCAATTTCTTGGAAGTCATTTGATCTCCTGGTACAGCAAAAAGCAAGCTACCATAGCCCTCTCAACAACTGAAGCAGAATATGTTGCTGCTGCTGGGTGTAGCACACAAATGCTCTGGATGAAGAGTCAGCTAGAAGATTATCAAATATATGAGAGTAACATTCCTATCTTCTGTGATAATACATCTGCTATATGTTTATCAAAGAATCCTATCTTACATTTGTCGCACGCTCGCGAAATATGAACAACAGAGTCGCCACCAATATATTTATCCCAAAGAGGGAAAGGAATATCAGAAAACCTAGAATAAAGAAAGGATAAGAAAAGGTCTTTCGACCAGAGAACTAGGTACGGGAGTCGGTTACGCGAGGGGAAGGTACTAGCATCCCTCACGCCCATCGTACTCGATGGTATCCACCTATGTTTGTTGCTATCTAAAGGGTGTGTAGATCTAAAGCTTAATTACTAAGGGAATGCATGCAAATGAAAGAAGAAGAAACACGGGGAAAATAAGGTTTATAAATAGTTGTGCTCGCTTAGGCCCCGCGACCTAATGCCTACGTATCCTTTTTCAGGAATCAGAGCGCCGTAGTTCGGCTCTTTAGTTTTTGTTTGTTTTTGTGTTTTTTAGTGGACGGAGTTACATTCGAAATCTAGCGTCAGGATAGCACCTCGTTGAGTGGAGTCTTATGCGTTACCAGTCTGCGATCGAAAGGAAGCAACATGTCCGATTAAGGGAAAGAATGCCTCGGAGGCGAGATAAAGAGAGACTTTGAGCGTTTCGAGGAAATCCCTTAAGCAAGGGAAACTCGAGTTACTCTTTGGTTTGTGTTTTTTAGAAGTTGGGAACTTACGCTTGAATGGTACCCTTAAGCAAGGGAGATCCAAGCACTCGAATGATTCCCTTAAGCAAGGGAGATTCAAGCTTCCATTCCCTTTTTATTAGTCAAGCATTTATTAGTCATTTTTTAGGTGTTTTCTTTGTATCTTTTAAGGGAATTAAAATCAAGCATTTGTTAAGTGTTTTAAAGTCGAAAAGGAAAATAAAATAGCCTAAGTATGAAGGGAATTTCTACCTAATGTTATCATGGTTTCTACCTAAGGTTAGGATTAAAGGAGACATGAAAATAAAGTCACGATTATAAGTCATAAGTAGGATATATGAAAATAGTACAAGAGCATGAAATAGAACAAGTCAAAATATAGCACAAAAGTGAATTAAAAGTACTATTATTTTTATGTTGATTTTTATGGGAGAAATTGAATTACAATTCAAGTAAAAAGACTAAAAAACAAATAGCCTAAAAACTAATATTTTTTATGATTATTTTATATGTACAAAAATTATGCTAAAAGTCTAAGAATGATAGGAAAAATTAGTTTTTATCACCTAAAAGAAAAATGGTAAAAAAACTAATAAAATCTAAAATAAAAATGTGAACAGGGGTGCATGCCTGAATTGCAAGGTGTAAGGAGTAAGGGCGCTGAGCCCACTGAGTCTGGCCCAGAAAGTTTCATTGCTGTTCAGAATTGCCAAAAACAACATGGGCCTTAGGGAGAGGTGTGAATAGCGAACAGGCCTAGAATGAATTGTTTTCAGACTTTTTGTAATAAAAGAAAAAGATACGTGGGCCTAAGGGGGTGCAAAGAGCAGTAAGGCCCGAGAAGCGTTTTGTTCTGTGCAGATTTTATGATCCAATTCGTTTTATCTTATTTTCTTTAATCATCCAAAAATAAATTAAAAGAAAAATAAAGATTAATTAAAAAGGAAAAATTGAAAGGGGAATAGGGTTTGTTTAGGACGATTCAACTCTCACGTTCAGACTCTCCCCTAACCTCTCTTCCTCTCGTCTCTCGCTCTCGCGATTTCCGGCGAGCTTCTCCGATCTCTCCTCCGCCGTGAACAACATCATCTCACTTTCTCCCTCTCGAATCCATTTCTAACCTTATTTTTCTTCAATTCCTCGTTTATCCTTTAACCCTCAACACCGGAATAGATCAAAATCCTAAAAGCTAAATCGAATGTCTCTCATGCTCAATTGAATCTCAGCACCTTAGGGATTCTACTCAGTGAAGCAACATTTATATTGTAACGTCAAGAACGTAGAAGAAGATGAAGAAGAAAGGAACATTTGAAGACTTACCTGGATTTGAAGGCGCGCGTGAAACGAATAGAATATCAGAAGTGAAGCTTTATCCAGCTTGATGCGAAGAGTTAAACTTCAATCTGAGACCGATACGAAAACGCCGACGACGAGTACTTCAGGTAATGCGCGCTCCGAGCTCACTCTTGTTCTCGATTCTTCTTCTTTCTGTTCTTGTTGAATTTCATGCTTTTTTCTTCTGGTTCTTTCGCTATTTGTTTCTTTTCTATGAACTTTGTGTTGTTGTTGCGTTGCGAAATTGAGGGAAGATGATGCTGAAGAATGTTGAATTAGACGCGGGAGATTGAAGGTTGTTCTTGCGATTCTTTTGAGTTTTTGGAGATTGTTGATTGAAGAAGGTGGAGGCTTTGAATTGTGTGATTGATGCAGAGAGATTGAAGACTGAAGTATGGAGTTTATGGAGATGGTTCAAAGATGGAGTGCGGTTCAGAACGTATGATGAAGATGAAGAATGGTGGATGGAAGAGAGGATTGAAGATTTTGTGGAAGGTGAAGAATTATGGAGGAGGAATGGAGAGATGAAGATCAATGGAGACTGGGAAAAATGGTTGAGGACTTCTGAATTCTGGTAGTTCTGATTATATAGGTGAGTGTCTCCCTCCACACTCTTTCTGTTATCTCTGGTATCTTCTGTTATGAGTGTGTTAGTAATTGTGGTAGTTAGGAATCAGTTAGGATTCTGTTATGTGTTAGTTGGTTATGTTGTTAGGTTAGTTATGACAGTTAGGGAGTTTGTTATTTGTTTGTGAAAGGTTAGCAAAAGATAGTTAGGAGGTGTTTGAATATTCTGTTAGTGCTTAGTCAAGGTTAACTGTTAATTGCTAACTGTTATAGGTTTTTAGAGGAACTGTTATGACGGTTAGGGAATAGTTAAGGGACTGGTTTTGCTTGGCTGATGTGTTGTGATTGGATTTCGGTTTTGTGTTGAATATATGTAAGTGTGAGAATTTATGCAGGGCTGACTTGCTTTGTTTTTGTGTAGATTTGGATGCAATTCTGAATTGTGTGTGCACAGGGATGGTTTGGTTGAATGAGACATGGCTTGAAGCTTTGAAGAGAAAGTTTACAAGATGGAATCAAGGAAGCAAACACCATTGATGGAAGTTTAGGATTAGAACAATAGGCAGAGAGAAAGTTTTGTGTAGTTTTGTTATTTTGTAATAAGATTTTGGGTGATGAACATTGTAATAGATAACAACCTAAGGTAAATATTGACTGGAACTTTGGAAATGAACTTGTCTTGTAATAGTGTTGAATAACTCTTGAATGAATGAACATGCTTGAATATCCTTGTACATGTCATATGCTTTAAGTTTCAAGTAACTTGTTTCTCAGGAAATCACATACAAATTCTTAAGAACTCTAATTCATTATGATATTCTTTGAGCTCGAATCCACTTGAATTTCAAGGAACAAATTCTCAATTAATTCTCCTCTTCTATGAAACCCTTAATTCAATCTTAAATCAACTTGAGTAAGGTATACTCCTTGAATAACCTTTGAATATAGATAAATATTCTTAAGCAATAATGACTTCCAAGTCAACAAGATCTTTGATCCTCTACCTGATTTATTGATTGATAAAGCCTGAATGTTGAATGACTTGATGAATGTATGCAGATGAATGCAATGCTTAAGCCAGTTAGAAGTAAGATTAGATGGGCAAATTTTGGGGTGCAACAGCTGCCCCTATTTAATCGTCTTGAACCTGAAAGTGAGATTGGCGCTAGCCTTTCGAGCATTCAAGGTGGAAGAAGATTAAATATCAAGTGAACCTGAAAATTTGCCTTGTGAGAGATAGGATCCACTGAGGAAGAGATGGTGTCAACTCCATTGAGGAAGAATGTATCAATTCTGGATTGATCAAATTAACTCTGGGTTAGAAATCAAATAAACATCAACTCTGGGTTGAAAAAGAAAGGTGGGTCAACTCTGGGTCGAAGAATAAAGGGAAGTCAACTCGGGGTTGAATAAGAGGTCAGCATCAACTCTGGATTGAGAAAGAAAAGGGAAATCAGTATTAGTGGGACAAGATATAGGTATCAACTTTGGGTTGAGAAAGAAGGAAAGAAAATCAACTCTGGGTTGAAAACAAGAGATAGACATCAACTCTGGGTTGAGAGAAAGTAATTCAACTCTGGGTTGAAAGAGGAAAGATGAATAATTAGGAATAACCGTCAACTCTGGGTTGAGTGGGAAAGACAAGAGATAACCGTCAACTCTGGGTTGAGTGGGAAAAGAAACAATGAGAAATAACCGTCAACTCTGGGTTGAGTGGGAAAAGACAAAGGATAACTGTCAACTCTGGGTTGGGTGAGGAAGAAAAGAGATAACCGTCAAATCTGGGTTGAGTGGGAAAGCGATCAACTCTGGGTTTGAATAAAAGATAACCGCCAACTCTGGGTTGAACACAAAAACATCAACTCTGGGTTGAAAAAGGGATAACCGTCAACTCTGGGTTGAGCGGGAAAGGTGGAAAAATAACCGTCAACTCTGGGTTGAGAGGGAAAAGAAGAAATCAATTCTGGATTGAATAAAGGATAACTGTCAACTCTGGGTTGATTGGGAAAGAATCAATTCTGGATTGAATAAAGGATGACCGTCAACTCTGGGTTGAGTGGGAAAGAATCAATTCTGGATTGAATAAAGGATGACCGTCAACTCTGGGTTGAGTGGGAAAAGAAACAATAAGAAATAACCGTCAACTCTGAGTTGAGTGGGAAAGAAAGAAAATAACCGTCAACTCTGGGTTGAGTGGGAAAAAGAAAAGATAACTGTCAACTCTGGGTTGAGTGGGGAAAAGAAACAATAAGAAATATCCCTCAACTCTGGGTGAGAGGGAAAAGACAAGGGATCAACTCTGGGTTGAATAAAAGATAACCGTCAACTCTGGGTTGAGTGGGAAAAGAAACAAGAGATAACCGTCAACTCTGGGTTGAGTGGGAAGAGACAAGGAATCAACTCTGGATTGAACACAAAAACATCAACTCTGGGTTGAAAAGGGGATAACATGATTGACTTTGGGAGATGACACCACAATGGTAACTCTGAGTGATCCAGTGGAATATCAATTGAATGCTTTGTAGGAACCTCATCTGATGAGTAACTTGGCTTATGCTTCATATGCAATGTTTGATTTATTTTTTGCACTCCTGGGGATGCAATGCAATGAATTCTATATGCAGTGTACTGATTGATTAGGGTTTCTGCTTTGTGTGGAATAGATTAAGCGGAGTTTTGAAACTCTGTTTGAGAATCAAGGTGGGGTGGATGCCCCTGATTTGTTGATGATTGGATTATTGAGGGAGATATGCTAATGAGAATGTGATGATATGCATGATGTATGTATGATTATGAATGGAATGATGGTTTCCAGGATATGGATAATGGAGAACTGCCTTTGTGGAAAGGTCATAGCTTGAAGGATAGCCCTTGTGAAGGTGAGGTGTTTAGCTTGACTCCTCGACACCTATCTCGATATCTGACACTTGATTGAAGATGGAGAGATGAATTATTATTGGCATGCCCCAGCTTGTATGATCTTATGAGATAGAATTTTGATAATACTTGAATCATGGAGATTTGCAATGGTCTGCCCCAGTGTTGATCATAGAATGAATGCCCCAGATTGAAAGGAACTCTTCCACCAAATGGATTCTTCAGATATTTGCTTAGTAGATGAACAACCTTTGCCTTTGTAAGATTACTTGATGGAATTTCAACGTTGAACTTTCCTTGGTATCAAGTACTTATTTTCAAGTTTAGAGACAATTCTGTTTTGAAAAAGATAATGAGAATGCAATGAACATGTTAATCTTAAAGAAAAGTTTTATTTGTCAAAATGTTGTACGGATACTAACACCAATGACACAACAACATTAGGAGTCAGTTTGACATGATTTTACAGTTTGTATGCTTTCGGAACGAACCCTACTTCAATTAGGACTTTTGAGGGTTGTAACATGGCCGGGTTCATGGTTTGAGAAACAAAGGATAAAGGCTCAAATTCTACTTAACCCACCCCTCTTCGTGATGTCCTCCAGTCCTAAGTTCAGCTAGTTTGACACGAGTATTCACCTTTCAGAAAGGATTGTGATGGATGAGGATCCTTTATGGCTTTGACGGAAGCGGCAGTCACCCTTTGGTACTTTTGTTGATGGTCACAACAACTTGTCCCTTGGAGGATTTTTCTTTTGCTTTCCCTAACTTTTGCCTGGACAAAAAGTTTCTTTTGACTTTGGATTTCGTTGTCCAGCGGGATATGCCCTAATTTTTGCCTAAGTCATTTGCTTCAAAGCTTTTCTTTTCTTTTTGACTTAACGGGCTATTGTTTCTTTCCTTTTTTTTTGATCATGATTCATAACTTTCTTTTCATTCTTTTTTGTCTCGTTCGGGAACAAGTTGTATGACTTTGGTGATTGACTTGATGAAAAGGTTGTGACTGCCTTCTTCATAGTGAATGGGAGACATCCATTGTGGATTGTGCTCTTCCTTTTTTGTTGTGAGATCTGAGATATGATTGATCCTCTGATAGAATACCTGAAAGTTGAGTGCTCGGTCGCAATAACTGAAGACTACCCTGCCCGTGGTTAAGATTGAGGGTTTTGTATTTTTTTGAAAAGAAACTACTACTCCTTAGGCTCAAAGGGGTTGACGAGGGTTTCACTCCCTTATAACTCCGGTGTTTAGGAATTGAAATAATGCCTGTACATCGTCAGCAGGATCTTTGTTCCAAAAGCATACAGTTAGTAGTGCATGTATTTTTTTGATTTTCATCATTCTCCTTTTTTAGTTGCTTAAGACAAATGAGTTGAATATCAATGAACATAATGACAAAGATGAAATGATTTGAGAAAAACATGTATATTGCATTATTTTTATTTATTCAAACAGAATGAGTTTCTTACAATGAGAAGTACTTGATAACAACAAAAGTAATACAGTTGAAAATGCTTGAGAAGTCTAAACAATGGCAAGATTGACCTTATTATGATGTAAATGAAATGTTCTCTTACAAACACAAAGTCTTTAGGCTCCATTGGTGGAAGGTGCCCCATGAGGAGGCATGAGATTCTTTGATAGTAGCTTGATCTTGTTTATAATCCCCCATGATTCTTCTTCTGTGAGCTCTTGTCAGATATCGGTGTGGAGGAATCGTCTTGACTGATCTGATGGAGAGGAAGAGTGTAAGAGTCTTGGTAACCATGGATGCACATGCATGGATGCAAAAATGTTAATGATAATGCAAATGCAGCATAAATCAGGATCAAGGATCAAGGCCTCTTGGATAACAGCTTCTCATGGTCATAAACTAAGGTCGGATCCTCCAGATTTAGAGGTTCGACGTTGCTTTCTGGATAAATATCTTGTGCATAAGTCAAAGATGGTCGAACTCTCCAGATTCAGAGGTTCGACGTTGATTCTGATATATAACTGATGTAGAACTTCTGTATAAGTCAAATGAAGTCGAATCCTCCAGATTCAGAGGTTCGACGTTGATTCTGATAGATAACTGATGTAGAGCTTCTGTATAAGTCAAATGAGGTCGAATCCTCCAGATTCAGAGGTTCGACGTTGATTCTGATAGATAACTGATGTAGAACTTCTGTATAAGTCAAATGTCCCAGGATCAAAGGTTTGACGCCTTTTATTGAATGGCAGAAATCCGGGTGTGATGAAGGTCAAGTTTCCTGTCCCACCCCAATCTCACGGGTATGTAGTCTAGACACGGACAAGTGGTCCCTAATGGTCACTAGGGTCTACAGTTCCCATGGGGTACAAAGTGTTTGAGGCAACAAGCGTGCCAGACACAGTGTTCCATGAAATAACCTCGCCCAGTTGTGGTACCCCATGTCAATCTCGGTCATAGCAAGCGCTAATCCTATGTGTCACTGGCCTGGGTAGTGGGCCTTTTACCTCACAAAACCCCCCATCTGCAAAGACAAACAGAAAAATATGTGGCCCCCACGGGGGCCCATAATATAGTCCAGAATGCGAGAAAATAAACATGATATGCAAGCATAAAGTAGACAATGCAAAACATAAACAATATATAAGTACACCCAATAAACAAACAACAAACAAAGGCTAGGATCGACTTGCTTAATCCCCAGCAGAGTCGCCAGCTGTCGCACGCTCGCGAAATATGAACAACAGAGTCGCCACCAATATATTTATCCCAAAGAGGGAAAGGAATATCAGAAAACCTAGAATAAAGAAAGGATAAGAAAAGGTCTTTCGACCAGAGAACTAGGTACGGGAGTCGGTTACGCGAGGGGAAGGTACTAGCACCGCTCACGCCCATCGTACTCGATGGTATCCACCTATGTTGGTTGCTATCTAAAGGGTGTGTAGATCTAAAGCTTAATTACTAAGGGAATGCATGCAAATAAAAGAAGAAGAAACACGGGGAAAATAAGGTTTATAAATAGTTGTGCTCGCTTAGGCCCCCCGACCTAATGCCTACGTATCCTTTTTCAGGAATCAGAGCGTCGTAGTTCGGCTCTTTAGTTTTTGTTTGTTTTTGTGTTTTTTAGTGGACGGAGTTACATTCGCAATCTAGCGTCAGGATAGCAGCTCGTTGAGTGGAGTCTTATGCGTTACCAGTCTGCGATCGAAAGGAAGCAACATGTCCGATTAAGGGAAAGAATGCCTCGGAGGCGAGATGAAGAGAGACTTTGAGCGTTTCGAGGAAATCCCTTAAGCAAGGGAAACTTGAGTTACTCTTTGGTTTGTGTTTTTTAGAAGTTGGGAACTTACGCTTGAATGGTACCCTTAAGCAAGGGAGATCCAAGCACTCGAATGATTCCCTTAAGCAAGGGAGATTCAAGCTTCCATTCCCTTTTTATTAGTCAAGCATTTATTAGTCATTTTTTAGGTGTTTTCTTTGTATCTTTTAAGGGAATTAAAATCAAGCATTTGTTAAGTGTTTTAAAGTTGAAAAGGAAAAGAAAATAGCCTAAGTATGAAGGAAATTTCTACCTAATGTTATCATGGTTTCTACCTAAGGTTAGGATTAAAGGAGACATGAAAATAAAGTCACGATTATAAGTCATAAGTAGGATATATGAAAATAGTGCAAGAGCATGAAATAGAACAAGTCAAAATATAGCACAAAAGTGAATTAAAGTACTATTATTTTTATGTTGATTTTTATGGGAGAAATTGAATTACAATTCAAGTAATAAAAGAAAAAGATACGTGGGCCTAAGGGGGTGCAAAGAGCAGTAAGGCCCGAGAAGCGTTTTGTTCTGTGCAGATTTTATGATCCAATTCGTTTTATCTTATTTTCTTTAATCATCCAAAAATAAATTAAAAGAAAAATAAAGATTAATTAAAAAGGAAAAATTGAAAGGGGAATAGGGTTTGTTTAGGACGATTCATCTCTCACGTTCAGACTCTCCCCTAACCTCTCTTCCTCTCGTCTCTCGCTCTCGCGATTTCCGGCGAGCTTCTCCGATCTCTCCTCCGCCGTGAACAACATCATCTCACTTTCTCCCTCTCGAATCCATTTCTAACCTTATTTTTCTTCAATTCCTCGTTTATCCTTTAACCCTCAACACCGGAATAGATCAAAACCCTAAAAGCTAAATCGAATGTCTCTCATGCTCAATTGAATCTCAGCACCTTAGGGATTCTACTCAGTAAAGCAACATTTATATTGTAACGTCAAGAACGTAGAAGAAGATAAAGAAGAAAGGAACATTTGAAGACTTACCTAGATTTGAAGGCGCGCGTGAAACGAATGGAATATCAGAAGTGAAGCTTCGTCCAGCTTGATGCGAAGAGTTAAACTTCAATCTGAGACCGATACGAAAACGCCGACGACGAGTACTTCAGGTAATGCACGCTCCGAGCTCACTCTTGTTCTCGATTCTTCTTCTTTCTGTTCTTGTTGAATTTCATGCTTTTTTCTTCTGGTTCTTTTGCTATTCATTTCTTTTCTATGAACTTTGTGTTGTTGTTGCGTTGCGAGATTGAGGGAAGATGATGCTGAAGAATGTTGAATTAGACGCGGGAGATTGAAGGTTGTTCTTGCGATTCTTTTGAGTTTTTGGAGATTGTTGATTGAAGAAGGTGGAGGCTTTGAATTGTGTGATTGATGCAGATAGATTGAAGACTGAAGTATGGAGTTTATGGAGATGGTTCAGAGATGGAGTGCGGTTCAGAACGTATGATGAAGATGAAGAATGGTGGATGGAAGAGAGGATTGAAGATTTTGTGGAAGGTGAAGAATTATGGAGGAGGAACGGAGAGATGAAGATCAATGGAGACTGGGAAAAATGGTTGAGGACTTCTGAATTCTGGTAGTTCTGATTATATAGGTGAGTCTCTCCCTCCAAACTCTTTCTATTATCTCTGGTATCTTCTGTTATGAGTCTGTTAGTAATTGTGGTAGTTAGGAATCAGTTAGGATTCTGTTATGTGTTAGTTGGTTATGCTGTTAGGTTAGTTATGACAGTTAGGGAGTTTGTTATTTGTTTGTGAAAGGTTAGCAAAAGATAGTTAGGAGGTGTTTGAATATTCTGTTAGTGCTTAGTCAAGGTTAACTGTTAATTGCTAACTGTTATAGGTTTTTAGAGGAACTGTTATGACGGTTAGGGAATAGTTAAGGGACTGGTTTTGCTTGGCTGATGTGTTGTGATTGGATTTCGGTTTTGTGTTGAATATATGTAAGTGTGTGAATTTATGCAGGGCTGACTTGCTTTGTTTTTGTGTAGATTTGGATGCAATTCTGAATTGTGTGTGCACAGGGATGGTTTGGTTGAATGAGACATGGCTTGAAGCTTTGAAGAGAAAGTTTACAAGATGGAATCAAGGAAGAAAACACCATTGATGGAAGTTTAGGATTAGAACAATAGGCAGAGAGAAAGTTTTGTGTAGTTTTGTTGTTTTGTAATAAGATTTTGGGTGATGAACATTGTAATAGATAGCAACCTAAGGTAAATATTGAATGGAACTTTGGAAATGAACTTGTCTTGTAATAGTGTTGAATAACTCTTGAATGAATGAACATGCTTGAATATCCTTGTACATGTCATATGCTTTAAGTTTCAAGTAACTTGTTTCTCAGGAAATCACATACAAATTCTTAAGAACTCTAATTCATTATGATATTCTTTGAGCTCGAATCCACTTGAATTTCAAGGAACAAATTCTCAATTAATTCTCCTCTTCTATGAAACCCTTAATTCAATCTTAAATCAACTTGAGTAAGGTATACTCCTTGAATAACCTTTGAATATAGATAAATATTCTTAAGAAATAATGACTTCCAAGTCAACAAGATCTTTGATCCTCTACCTGATTTATTGATTGATAAAGCCTGAATGTTGAATGACTTGATGAATGTATGCAGATGAATGCAATGCTTAAGCCAGTTAGAAGTAAGATTAGATGGGCAAATTTTGGGGTGCAACAACATTCAAAAGCTAAACATATTGAGATTAAACATCATTTTATTAGGGACTATGTTCAGAAGGGTGTTCTCTTTTTGAACTTTGTGGATACAGACCATCAATGGGCTGATATCTTTACAAAACCCCTTGCTGAAGATAGGTTTAAGTTCATTCTGAAGAATATCAGTATGGATTTATGCCCAGAATGAGAAGATGAGAAGATCTTATGTATGGTTATCTTCTGAAATGTTTCAGAACTAGGTGTTTATAAGAAGTTCTGATAATGATCAATTAGAAGCTCTGATTCTGTTATCACTAACGTTTCATTATCTAAGTTAATTCAGAAGCTCTTTTAAAGCAAAACAGTTGTCACCAGTCTTTCCAGAAAATGAACACGTGTTCACTATTTTTGGACAAGCATGAGTGCAGTTGAGGAGACACCGTCCTAGGTAATTGTGCAAATCATTTCATTTTGTCACTTTATCTCTCCTAACGTCATATCTCATTAAATGCAAATTGATGTCATGTTTTTCTGTAATCATTTCACTTAAACCATATTTCATTTATTATTTTCTTTTATTCAATCTTTTAAATAACCCGCTTCATCTTCATTTCATCTTTTTCGCTCTCTCTCTATTCATTTGTCTCTCTCTTTGCATTCATGGCACAAACCCTAGCTTTGATCTGAAACCAAGCATTTCATCATGTATTCATCATCAAGTTCTTCTAGCCCAGCAGAAATCTCTTCCACTCAAATACTTCTTAGAAAGCATGGGTATGCTCCATTAAAGACATGCACCATTCCTATTGAAGATTTGGAAGTTCTTTGTGAGTCTGCTGTAGATTTTGAAAATCTGAAAGCAAATGGTTTCCATCATGATGCAAGAATCTTGGCACAAGGCTGGTCAAACTATCTTGATAGATTGGTTGGACCAATTTATCCGGCTCTTGTGAAAGACTTCTGGGTTCGTGCAACGGTTACTCCAACTGCAGTCATCTCCTTCGTGTTAGGGCATGAAGTTGTGGTCACTGAGAAGTTGATAAGGAAGTTATACAACTTGGATGATGAAGAAGGATGCACTGGTCCTCTTCCTGGGAAAGTTAATTGGCTACAGGTTGAAAAAAAAATCTCATTTGCTACTGGTATTGAATCTCATAAAACTGGTACGTTGAGGGCGTTTTATCAAGTTTGGGCTGAAATTATTCTGGGTTCTCTCAATCACAGAAGGCAATCGTTCTCCTCCTCTTACATCAGTCTTGATCACAAATACACTCTCTTCTGCATTGGAAGAAGAATGGAACTCAACATCTCCAACATTCTTTTTCAGAATCTGAAGATGTCTATTGTAGAGTCTAGAGATGAAGAACGTGAGAAGTGTCCTCATCTTCCAAGAGATACTATTCCTTTCGCCAGAATGATCTCAGATATTCTGATAGAAAGTGATTTGATGGACTCTCTAAGGACTACTAGAACGTCCCAATTCTTTGGAGTTATTCAAGGTCCTGTCATCAATGGTGTGGATTTGTTAAGGCTGCAACTTATCAGAGATGTAACTTCTGCTCCTTTAAGCTTCCCAGATATTCTATCTAGAAGAGTTCCTGTTGAAGGCTTTGCCATTTTGTTTCAAGCAGAACTTCACAAGGCTGTTAAGCATTACTTGGAAGCTTATGTTAGGAATCAATCTTCGGTTGATCCTGCGTGGATTCGTGGAAGAGTGCTTCCTTCTCTGGGTGATCTTCAGAAGAAAGATCAGAAGAAGCAAGAAGCAAGGCTAAAAAGAAAGGCTCAAGAATATGAGGCCAAGCAAGCCAAGAAGCAGAGGGTCACCTATGATCCTGACAAGGTCAATACTCCAGAATATCAACAGAAGCGCATTAGAGAAGCTCTTCGTTCCTCAAGAACTGTCAACACCTCCAGGCATGTTTTCACTCCTCCTTCTGAACCACAAAACACCTTCACCATACAAAATCCTCCTCCACCATCTCTTTCTACACTTGTCTTGAACCCCACACCACTAAATATCCATCCCCCAACTCCTTCTGATATTCCATCCTCATCAATCCTCACCACAGATGTCATACCCCAAAATTTGCCCATACATTTTCTCCTATTCAAGTTCAAATCAAAACACAATGCTCCTAAACACATTCTCCTACACAAGGCTCTGAAACTAGGGTTTGACTTATTCAAAGGAAAAATCAGTGAATCAATGGCTCCAAAGCATCTCATATGGCTCAATACATTTCACACTATCTCTATGACAAATATCAAAGCTCATCTCAAAGAATTGGACACTCAATTGTTCAGAAAGTCAACAGTCGACTAGTTGACCTAAAAAGTCAACTGTGGTCAAAGTAAAGTCAAAACTTCTGATTTTTTGTCAAGATCCTCATATTGAAGTATCATTCACCATTTGATCAATAATTGATCATGGTTCATCAAGGAAAGATAAAAAATCAACAAATCAAGAAGTTTCTAAATTAGGGTTTTGTACAGGAAAAGTGAACTGAACTTTGACCAGCCATAACTCTCACATGGAACATCAGAAATTTTCCATCCAAAGCTCATTTTGAAGGAAATTTGATTCTCTACAACTTTGTATCTCACATGCCAAGTCTAAAAATGCTTCATTTGAGAGATATGGACTAAAACATTATAGGTCATTTTCAAAAGTCAACAAAAAGTCATGTTTTTCAAAAGGACACACAAGGAGCATAGAAAATAATTTTGATATGAGGCCAAAGACATTGGTTAGAGGACTCTCTAAGGTTTCTAAAAAGTCTTAGAACACTTCCATACCTCAAAGAGTAAGAGAGATAGGCCTTGTCAAAGTTGGGATATTTTGGAGGGAAAAATATGAAAGAACTTGGATTTTTTGCAAATGGGCCCAAGATCTTTTGATTCAATCTTGATCTACAAGTCATCCAAAGCCTAGAAACCAATCCCCACGAATTTACTTGATTCATCTAATTTATTTTGATTTTTTATTCAATTTAAAAGGAATTAAAATCAAATAAATTGAAACAAAATCAAATATTTGATTTAAAAATATGTGGGACTCAATTCCAATCTCCATTTAATCCACATATTCAGTACAAATTCGTGGCAAGCAAGATTGGTGTGATTAAAGCAAATTGGATAATTTTAGAAAGATTGAAAAAATAAAATTTCTCTAAAGTGCAATATTTTGATTCAACAAGATTTTGTTCAATTTATCAACCCTAATTCACCCTCTATAAGTATGTGAGCAAGGCCAGACACAAAGTTTTCACGTTTTTGCAGTGGAAGAACCCCTAATTCGAGTTTCAAAGAATCAAAAATTTCAAAGATCAATTTGAAGTTTAAGGAGAATTCAAAGCTTTGTGAGCCTCCCAAACGATTCCCAGGGGTATAGTGAAGCTTTCTCGATCGTCATTCTCAAGCCAAACGTTAAGAACCGGTTCCAATTCGCTCACGGTTTGCTATTTTTTCTTTCCATCGATTTGTCTCATACAAGCATCATTAATGAGATTCAATTGCATATATGTGTTTACCTTGATGTTGTGAATGTTTCTGGAGAATTAATTGCATTTATACGACGTATTGAACAATATGCCATGTGAGGGTTTCGAAGCTTTATTTTAGGGCTTTCTATTTAAGCCAAAATTAGGTCAAATATTTGCCACCATTGAATTCGCACGAGTAAGACGAATCGATCCATGGTGGTGCGCCATATTTCCTTGTTGTTTTGCACGTATTCGCTGTTTTTTCAGGTTTGAGAGAATGGGGCTTTTACAGCGCATCGTGAAAAAGCGGTGTAATAGATCACTTGCAGGGTTCATGTGGAGAAGATGACATCGTGTCATCTCGCGATTGGCCGAATTCAAATTGAAAAGGGCGCGCGTCCTTTTGTGGTTACCAGATAGATCCGGTGCAACACGCTCCACGCAGATGCCATGCTCCCTCAGCGTTCCACCATCAGATCTCACGCTCTTATGATCCAACGCACCCAAACCTGCAGGTGCACCATGTACCCACGCGCGCTGGCGCACCAGATCATAGCTTAGTTTTTTGCATTTTTTTAATTTTAATTATATAACTTGTTTTTCTTATTCATTTATATAAATATATACATCATTATAAATATTTTCTTTTTCTTATTAACAATAACTATTTATTTTCTATTTTATAATATTAATTATTGATTTATTATATTTCCTTTTAATTTTAATATGAATATTTACTTATGATATTTTCTTTTAATTAATTACTTAAACCTTAACAAATCATAACTATTTTATTTAATTCATAACAAATTCATAAAAATCCATAAAAATTCATGAAGAATATTTCCGCACTCGATTTTAATTTTTTCTATCCCGATTTAATTAATTAGGTCGCGAGACCAGTAATTAATTAAATCGTTTGTGATTCGCTTATTTAAATTCGTACCCTAATCAGGGTTCACGAAGATCAGGCCCTACACTGAATATTTCTTTTCTGTGCCTTTTCAGGATTGTCTTTTCAAACGCCTTCCGACTACGCGCCACGTCAAAAGAACGAAGCTAAGTTCTAATTTCTTCTTATTTAATATTTTTCGCCTATTATTTTGTTTTAATTAGGGTTTGATTGCCCCTGTCAATGAAATCCCTCTACACTCAGTTCCTCTTATTTCTCTAGTCAATTATCAGATGGTCAGAGTCAATGCTTCAAGCTACCTCCAATTCTCAACCTTCATCAATCGAAGCTAAGTTTCTTTTACCCTTTTTCTGTATTATTATGTCTATTTTTAGGATTAACCATAGTTGCCTCTGAACAAATAATACACTCACTCTCTTCTGTTTATTCTTTCCTTTTCAATTTTCAGGGTTTGTTGACCGCCAAGGCTACGAGTATTGGTAACCCTAAACCCTAACCTTAATATTTTATGCTTTATTATTACTTATGTCAAACCCTATTTAGGGATCCGCTGGTTACAATTTCCCTCCCCCGTATTTGTTGATTATATTGTTTAAATTGCGTGGTTAGTAATTTAGGGAGTGCAATCTTGAACTGAATTAGAGCCATTTAATTACAAGATAATATATTTCGAATTGAATCACATGATTGGTGCACACACGCACACTTTTGGGTAACCCTCTCTGTTGCCTTGTATTTTTTGCAGAATAGCCAGTCCCTCGAATACGAGGATACCTCAGCCATGTTGCCTCGATTAAAGGTCATGGTCCCTAATGATGCCGCCTTCGGTACACTAACACGACCTCGACCCTCGAAAGTTGCCTACGGAAAAGGCTGAGGTATCTTCTGGTTGCCTACGAAAGGCTATTCTGATCCTTCCTCTTAGACTACCTGCCTCTTTATGGCATGGGTCAGTCTTTGAGCGAATGATAATTCGATGACCCTTCTACCTCCAAACGAAAGGCTTCCTGCCCTCTTATGGCAAGGATTGACCCTTTCATTCTGAAAGGCTAAAAAGAGACCTATCATCTCAGTTTAAGGTAATTGCCCCTAATTGCCTTGCCATGCTCTATTTTCTATATTCTTTCTCAAAATTCTTCAAAAACTGGCTATGCTCATTTTACGAGCTAAAGTCCATTTTTTCCTCTTTCATCTACATTTTCTGAAAACGAGCAAGCAAAGCAATTAAGAGCCCATGGAAAACCATGGATGCAAAGGGTGCCTTACACCTTCCCTTTGCATAAATTACCCCCCGAACTTAGATTTCTTTAAAAGGTTTTTTTCTGTTTCTTTTAGCCTTTATGAATTTGTTTGGATAAAATAAAAGTCGGTGGCGACTCTTGCTATCCGCAACATTTCAATATAAAAGTCAGTTCACCGTATTACAGAACTGGCGACTCTGCTGGGGATTAATTTCAATAAAAGAGGGGTTACCTTAAAAGTTTAGGAATCATTTAAATGTTTTCTATTTGTTTGCTTTGCTTGTTTTATTTTTCAGGTTTGTCTTGGGAAAACTGAAGGACGAATCCTATTCCCGGATTCAAGAACACTTAAGTTTAGGAGCGGCATAGTCATGGAGACCCCCCTTGTGCATGCTTGGGGTTGGTCAAAATGAAGTTCGCACTTGAGTTAGGCCTCCACTGGTTATTGTGTACCTCTTTTGCATGAGAGAGGTTTACGCATGTATCTTTGGGTGCGTCGGAGCTCAGGGACCTTTAGTCACCTTTAACCCATCTTAAACTTTTAGGAACGTAGTGGGGGGGCTATTCTTGGTGCATGCCAAGTTATGGTCGCTACCCGATACTACAGCTCAGATAGGTTTCTTCCTAAAGTATCATTGCGTGGTATGCATGTACCATGTTCGAGGGTGCTTTAGAGGGGGCTGACAATTCTGAGTCACTTGGTAGAACCTGTTGCTGAAATCTCTTTATCCATAGAAATACCCTTAGGAAGGACACCTGATCAGACCCCATGCAAGCCTCAAGCCAAAAATTGTGTGACTTGCGTGAGTTGCCTATGTTTGCTACTAACCTTCATTTCCTTGCAGGTTTTGTTAAAATGACTTGTTTGTCCTTACTATCTCACACTATGCCTAATGCACTGCATTCACATGACATCATGACATCATAAGCATAACATGATTTAACTAACCCTTTCAAGGATCTTAGGAATGTAGGGCGCACAATTTCAGGTGCTCTTATCAAGGACTGAATTCCTATCAAGGGGCAAAAGGATTTATTTTCCTTTGGCCTTATACCTTCCAATTCAAAGGCTCAGTACCCATCAAGGGGCCAGAGGATTTATTTTCCTCTAGCCATGTAACTTCAAATTCAGAGGTATCCCGAATCAGAGGCGATGACCCACTCGATATGGTGAGCTTGATTCTCAAAGAAAGACGTTCAAAGACAAAGTTCAGATTTCTTTAAACAAAGGCGCGACCAAATCATTTTCTAAAGTTGCTAACTAAATTCCTAAAGATCCTTGAAAATATGGCATTTGCATTCATAACATCGCATAACAGGTTTCTTACAATAGGTCTCTCATCCTCCCTCGCTGTTTATTTCAGCATCATGGACCTTGAACAATCTGTCAAAAATCTCCAAGCTCAGAACAACCAATTCCAAGAGATGATCTTTAACTTGGCCAAGGGGCAAGAAGAACTAAAGGCACTTCTGATCGAGAAAGCGAAGGATCAACATAGGCAACAAGATGGTCAAGGTAAATGGAAATCCAAACCCAAGCGATCATTCACTCCGTTGCACATGCCGATGTCTCAAGTTCTGCAACAACTGCTCAACCAGAACTTGATAACCTTATTACCTTCATATTCAATCCCTACAAATCCTGCTCCTGGGTATAAGTACCATGCAAGATGTGCTTATCATTCGAATAGCCCTGGCCATGACACAGAGGATTGTGGACCATTGAAGCATAAGATCCAAGACTTAATTGACGACAAGATCATTGACTTCAATTCAATTAAGGGGCCTTACATGGCTAATACTATGCGTAACCAACAAGTTGGGGAAGCTCTGATCTCCACATCAGCATCACAACCACAACGTAAGCATAACGCGCCTAAAAGACAATTCACAAAGATCAACATGACTTTGGCTGAAGCGTTGCAACAGATGCTGAAGAAAGGACTAATGACTTTGAGGGATCCTCCTCGGAATCCTAACACTTTGTCTCATCAGTATAATCCTAATGCGAGATGTGCTTACCACTCCGACAGCATCGGACATGACACTAATGATTGCTGGCTATTGAAGAATAAAATCCAAGACCTCATCGATGACAAGATAATTGACTTCAATGCACCTGAGGAACCTCCTATGGCTAATATTGTGCGCAATCCGAAAGATCGTAATGAACACAACCTATCCGTTGGGGCATTTCCACAACAACAAAGACGCAAGCCAGATGCACCTAAGCGTCAGTTCACGAAGATCAACATGTCACTGGCTCAGGCATTACAACATTTGTTGAAAGCAAACTTGATTACTGTGAGGGGTCCTCCTGTAAAGCCCAACACTTCCACTCCTATCTATAAGCCCAATGCGAGGTGCGCATACCATTCCAATAGCCCTGGACATGATACAAATAATTGTTGGCCATTGAAGAACAAGATTCAAGATATGATCGATGCTGGTGAAATTGAATTCCCTCATCCCAAGACTCCTATAGTGATCACTGCTCCCATGCACAATCACGACAAGACTGATTAATGTCATAGTGGATGAACTTTAGATCTTTAGATTTACTTTCATTTGCAATTTCTATTCTGTTTGTTTAAACATTCAAATTACGATAGACATTATCTGTTTCAATAATCATCATCAGTACATTGCATATGTTTGTCTTGAATAAATTATTTCGTTATCACTCATTTTAAATTATGTCTTAATTGTGCATATGTTTTTGTGATACGCCACTCCTGCTAAAGATGTATACCTTTTGAGGGAGGATGACGAAAACGATACCGCAACCTCATACAGTATGCTTTTGAGCGGACTATGCTGACGATGTACAGGCATTTGTTCAATTCCTAAACAATGGAGATATAAGGATGTTAATCCCTCGTCAACCCCCTTTGAGCCTAAGAAGTAGAAGTTTCTTTCTTGTACTAATTAAAACCCTTGATCATAACCTGGGGCAGGGTAGTTCTCAGTTAGTTTGGCTGTGCATTCTATTTTAAGAGAATCATTCAGTACAACCTTTCAACAAAGATTTCAATCACAAGCGTTCATTCGCACATGCCAAAGAAGTGTGGGAGATGTCAAAAGCTAATGATGGTTCATCAATCATTAAGCAAGGCAGTCAATATCTTTCAAAAAGAAAAAAATGAAAAAACATATACACCAAGAAAAGCCTGCTAAGTCAAAAATCGAAAAGTTGACTTAGGCAAAAATCAAGGCATCCCGCTGACTGTAATCTAAAAAAAAAAAAAAACAGTTCAGGCAAAAGTTAGGGATATCAAAAAGATGAAAACAGAGAAGTCAATAAGTTCGTGAACAACACAATGTTGGGACTACCAAAAAGGAAGAGGCGACTGCCATCTCAAAAGTTCTCTTCGCTTATGAACCATCGTCATTATCAAAGGTGTAAATCCAAAAGTCTCTTGGAACCTGAATGCATAAGTTGAATTAACTGAGCTTAAGACCGAAGATCATCACGAAGAGGGATGGGTACAATCAAATTTTGAGCCTTTATCCTTTGTTTCTTAAACTGTGAACCAAGCCACATTACAACCCTTGAAAGTCCTAATTGAAGCATGGTTAGTTCGAAAGCATACTGTCATCAAAAAGGTATCCCGACTCCTTAAGGTTACCAAACTGCTAAGTTGATATCACGTTTTTGTTACGAATATCATGGTTTTACAAATATCACGCCTTTACATCTCTTGTTTTAATGTTTTTCAAAAAAACTCAAGACAAACGTATGCATTGCATCTCATGAATTCATTATTAAACAAATTCTGCTACATAATTTCAAATGTTAACAACAAAAAGAATTTGCACAGGGCACAACTAACGATTGAAATTTATCCCGACAGACAAGATTACCCCGAGAAGCGATGTCTCCTACGTATACAAGGGGCATGGCATGTTTCGCCCAATCAATCTGGGGCAGTCAAGTCAAGATTCCAACAATCTCTCAAATGCCAAATAGTCAAAGGCATACATCCCAAGTGGGTTCCAAACTATTTCCCAATCAGTCTGGGGCAATTAAGTCAAGATTCCGAGAATCACTCAAGGATTCCAAAACAATCAGGGGTATCATCCTAAGTTTATGATTATTGGGGGCATGTCGCTCATAGTAAAGTCCTCGCGAGGCGAGTCTTTCCAAAGTTCCTACTAACTGGGGCAAATCTATGCAAGTCCAGTTTTACATCTTTACCAAATACTTAGTGGCGTGTCCTAATCAAATCCAGGAATGGTAGTTACTATAATAATGGGGGCAACTTTCACCCATGTCCCCCCACAGAGCCGAATTCACAAGATCATATCCCCACAGAGTAATCATCAAGAAGATATCTTTAAACGCTCTCGACAAAAACATGGCTCCCCAACAAAATTTACATCTTCAACACTGCTGGTTCTCCAACACTTTGCTCTTCTCCAACATGGTTTACTAATACTTTTGTCCCCAATCAAGGTCCATCAAGTTGCTGATCATCCCCAAGCGAGAATCATAAATCCCCAGCTGAGCATCTTCAAAACAAGATCAGACATCAAAATCACAAAGACATAGAGATTTATTTTCTCAATCAAGACAACATAAATCGTAATCACATATCATGTGTCATAAACATATTCATACATCGCATACATACTGAACTCACGCATAACATACAAAGTTTCTCATTTATTTTGAGGGACTCATTACATAATACATGCATCATGACATTGCATAAAGACTAACTATACCAATTGCAGGATACAGGTACAGACAAATGAACGAAATCTCCAACTTTCCAAGATCTAATTCAGCTACTACGAATGGTACTGACACGGTCAACGCTCGAAGATCTAATTCATTTTCCACGAACGGTAAAGACACGATCATTTTCAAAGATCTAATTCAGTTACTACGAACGGTACTGACACGGTTAACGCTCAGAGATCTAATTCTATCATCACGAACGGTGTAGACACGATCAATGACCAACTAAGTCTAATTCAGCTACTACGAACGGTACTGACACGACAAAAGATCTAATTCGGTTACTACGAATGGTACTGACACGATCAACTCTCAGAGATCTAATTATATCATCACAAACGGTGTAGACACGATCACTGACCTTCCCAGTCTAATTCAGTTACTACGAACGGTGCTGACATGACAAGAGATCTAATTCCATCATCACGAACGATGTGGACACGATCAACTATTTCCTAAGTCTAATTCAATTATTACGAACGATACTGACACGACAAAAAGATCTAATTCAGTTACTACGAACGGTGCTGACACGATCAACCTTCAAAGATCTAATTCTATCATCACGAACGGTGTAAACACGATCATCCTCCAAAGTCTAATTCAGTTACTACGAACGGTGCTGACACGACCAACTCTCCAAAAATCTAATTCATCTACTATACGATCAACATTCAAACAACTACTTCTCAAACATTTCAGTCTCGACATCTGGATGGCATCTTTAAGCCCATCTCCAACAAATATTCCTCAATACAATTTTTTTTTCCACACGATTTATTCTTCAACCTAACGCACGGTTTTCCAGACATCTGAGGATGCAATTGAGAATAGTTTAACGCACGATTTATTCTTCGACCTAACGCACGGTTTTCCAGACATCTGAGGATGCAATTGAGAATAGTCTAACGCACGATTTATTCTTCAACCTAACGCACGGTTTTCCAGACATCTGAGGATGCAATTGAGAATAGTCTAACGCACGATTTATTCTTCGACCTAACGCACGGTTTTCCAGACATCTGAGGATGCAATTGAGAATAGTCTAACGCACGATTTATTCTTTAACCTAACGCACGGTTTTCCAGACATCTGAGGATGCAATTGAGAATAGTCTAACGCACAATTTATTCTTCAACCTAACGCACAGTTTTCCAGACATCTGAGGATGCAAATTGGATCTGATCTGACATACGACATATCCTTCAGCCTAACGCATGGTTTTTTTCCAGACATCTGCTGATGCAAGCTAGACCCAGTCTAACGTACGACTCAACCCAAGTCTTCTTCTCATAAACAGTCTAACGTACGACACATTCTGACTCTTAAGTATATCAAGTCGGATGGCATCTTCAAGCCCATCTCCATCATAGATCTTCTCCAAACACCTGGATGGCATCTTCAAGCCCATCTCCGACAAAAGTCCCTACTTCAGCTAGGGAAAATTTCTTGGTATTCTAGTGTTCAATCATCTTCCACCTTCAGATACCGACTGGCCTACAAACCACTCTACATCTTCAGGTTTAAGATAATTGAACAGGGGCAGCTGTCATACCCCAAAATTTGCCCATAAATTTGCCCATAATTGAACAGGGGCATGTTTTCACTCCTCCTTCTGAACCACAAAACACCTTCACCATACAAAATCCTCCTCCACCATCTCTTTCTACACTTGTCTTGAACCCCACACCACTAAATATCCATCCCCCAACTCCTTCTGATATTCCATCCTCATCAATCCTCACCACAAATGTCATACCCCAAAATTTTCCCATACATTTTCTCCTATTCAAGTTCAAATCAAAACACAATGCTCCTAAACACATTCTCCTACACAAGGCTCTGAAACTAGGGTTTGACTTATTCAAAGGAAAAATCAGTGAATCAATGGCTCCAAAGCATCTCATATGGCTCAATACATTTCACACTATCTCTATGACAAATATCAAAGCTCATCTCAAAGAATTGGACACTCAATTGTTCAGAAAGTCAACAGTCGACTAGTTGACCTAAAAAGTCAACTGTGGTCAAAGTAAAGTCAAAACTTCTGATTTTTTGTCAAGATCCTCATATTGAAGTATCATTCACCATTTGATCAATAATTGATCATGGTTCATCAAGGAAAGATAAAAAATCAACAAATCAAGAAGTTTCTAAATTAGGGTTTTGTACAGGAAAAGTGAACTGAACTTTGACCAGCCATAACTCTCACATGGAACATCAGAAATTTTCCATCCAAAGCTCATTTTGAAGGAAATTTGATTCTCTACAACTTTGTATCTCACATGCCAAGTCTAAAAATGCTTCATTTGAGAGATATGGACTAAAACATTATAGGTCATTTTCAAAAGTCAACAAAAAGTCATTTTTTTCAAAAGGACACACAAGGAGCATAGAAAATAATATTGATATGAGGCCAAAGACATTGGTTATAGGACTCTCTAAGGTTTCTAAAAAGTCTTAGAACACTTCCATACCTCAAAAAATAAGAGAGATGAGCCTTGTCAAAGTTGGGATATTTTGGAGGGAAAAATATGAAAGAACTTGGATTTTTTGCAAATGGGCCCAAGATCTTTTGATTCAATCTTGATCTACAAGTCATCCAAAGCCTAGAAACCAATCCCCACGAATTTACTTGATTCATCTAATTTATTTTGATTTTTTATTCAATTTAAAAGGAATTAAAATCAAATAATTTGAAACAAAATCAAATATTTGATTTAAAAATATGTGGGACTCAATTCCAATCTCCATTTAATCCACATATTCAGTACAAATTCGTGGCAAGCAAGATTGGTGTGATTAAAGCAAATTGGATAATTTTAGAAAGATTGAAAAAATCAAATTTCTCTAAAGTGCAATATTTTGATTCAACAAGATTTTGTTCAATTTATCAACCCTAATTCACCCTCTATAAGTATGTGAGCAAGGCCAGACACAAAGTTTTCACATTTTTGCAGTGGAAGAACCCCTAATTCGAGTTTCAAAGAATCAAAAATTTCAAAGATCAATTTGAAGTTTAAGGAGAATTCAAAGCTTTGTGAGCCTCCCAAACGATTCCCAGGGGTATAGTGAAGCTTTCTCGATCGTCATTCTCAAGCCAAACGTTCAGAATCGGTTCCAATTCGCTCACGGTTTGCTATTTTTTTCTTTCCATCGATTTGTCTCATACAGGCATCATTAATGAGATTCAATTGCATATATGTGTTTACCTTGATGTTGTGAATGTTTCTGGAGAATTAATTGCATTTATACGACGTATTGAACAATATGCCATGTGAGGGTTTCGAAGCTTTATTTTAGGGCTTTCTATTTAAGCCAAAATTAGGTCAAATATTTGCCACCATTGAATTCGCACGAGTAAGACGAATCGATCCATGGTGGTGCGCCATATTTCCTTGTTGTTTTGCACGTATTCGCTGTTTTTTCAGGTTTGAGAGAATGGGGCTTTTACAGCGCATCGTGAAAAAGCGGTGTAATAGATCACTTGCAGGGTTCATGTGGAGAAGATGACATCGTGTCATCTCGCGATTGGCCGAATTCAAACTGAAAAGGGCGCGCGTCCTTTTGTGGTTACCAGATAGATCCGGTGCAACACGCTCCACGCAGATGCCATGCTCCCTCAGCGTTCCACCATCAGATAAATATATACATCATTAAAAATATTTTCTTTTTCTTATTAACAATAACTATTTATTTTCTATTTTATAATATTGATTATTGATTTATTATATTTCCTTTTAATTTAAATATAAATATTTACTTATGATATTTTCTTTTAATTATTTACTTAAACCTTAACAAATCATAACTATTTTATTTAATTCATAACAAATTCATAAAAATTCATGAAGAATATTTCCGCACTCGATTTTAATTTTTTCTATCCCGATTTAATTAATTAGGTCGCGAGACCAATAATTAATCAAATCGTTTGTGATTCGCTTATTTAAATTCGTACCCTAATCAGGGTTCACGAATATCAGGCCCTACACTGAATATTTCTTTTCTGTGCCTTTTCAGGATTGTCTTTTCAAACACCTTCCGACTACGCGCCACGTCAAAAGAACGAAGCTAAGTTCTAATTTCTTCTTATTTAATATTTTTCGCCTATTATTTTGTTTTAATTAGGGTTTGATTTCCCCTGTCAATGAAATCCCTCTACACTCACTTCCTCTTATTTCTCTATTCAATTATCAGATGGTCAGAGTCAATGCTTCAAGCTACCTCCAATTCTCAACCTTCATCAATCGAAGCTAAGTTTCTTTTACCCTTTTTTTGTATTATTATGTCTATTTTTAGGATTAACCATAGTTGCCTCTGAACAAATAATACACTCACTCTCTTCTGTTTATTCTTTCCTTTTCAATTTTCAGGGTTTGTTGACCGCCAAGGCTACGAGTATTGGTAACCCTAAACCCTAACCTTAATATTTTATGCTTTATTATTACTTATGTCAAACCCTATTAAGGGATCCGCTGGTTACAATTTCCCTCCCCCGTATTTGTTGATTATATTGTTTAAATTGCGTGGTTAGTAATTTAGGGAGTGCAATCTTGAACTAAATTAGAGCCATTTAATTACAAGATAATATATTTCGAATTGAATTACATGATTGGTTCACACACGCACACTTTTGGGTAACCCTCTCTGTTGCCTTGTTGCCTGTTGCCTTGTATTTTTTGCAGAATAGCCAGTCCCTCGAATACGAGGATACCTCAGCCATGTTGCCTCGATTAAAGGTCATGGTCCCTAATGATGCCGCCTTCGGTACACTAACATGACCTCGACCCTCGAAAGTTGCCTACGAAAAAGGCTGAGGTATCTTCTGGTTGCCTACGAAAGGCTATTCTGATCCTTCCTCTTAGACTACCTGCCTCTTTATGGCATGGGTCAATCTTTGAGCGAATGATAATTCGATGACCCTTCTACCTCCAAACGAAAGGCTTCCTGCCCTCTTATGGCAAGGATTGACCCTTTCATTCTGAAAGGCTAAAAAGAGACCTATCATCTGAGTTTAGGGTATTTGCCCCTAATTGCCTTGCCATGCTCTATTTTCTATATTCTTTCTCAAAATTCTTCAAAAACTGGCTACGCTCATTTTACGAGCTAAAGTCCATTTTTTCCTCTTTCATCTACATTTTCTGAAAACGAGCAAGCAAAGCAATTAAGAGCCCATGGAAAACCATGGATGCAAAGGGTGCCTTACACCTTCCCTTTGCATAAATTACCCCCCGAACTTAGATTTCTTTAAAAGGTTTTTTTCTGTTTCTTTTAGCCTTTCTGAATTTGTTTGGATAAAATAAAAGTCGGTGGCGACTCTTGCTATCCGCAACATTTCAATATAAAAGTCAGTTCACCGTATTACAACAGACATACCATCCTCTTCAATCATCCCCACAGATATTCTATCTTCTTCAACCACAACACCTCCACCTTCTATATCCCATCTCCTTCCTATCAGAAAATCCAACCCATACTGCCTTCTCTACCCTGACTACAAATTCACCTTCAACCCTCCTGAACCTGAACCTCATATCTACCTGGAGCTGTTCAGAAATGAAGTTATCAGTAGGCTGGATCTCTTGAAGGATGCCTTCTTCAATGATCTTGATGATGTTTCAACCATAAATCTCTAGAGAAGCTTTCGCCAGGATTTTCAAGTTGGAGCTATGGCTGTTCAGAAGAGACTAGTGGCTGTTGCTCCTGGTTATGCTGGATATCTTCTTGAGGTTGATAATGGTGTCTATTATCATCCCATCTTAAACAGGAGAGTTCTTGAGGAGAAGATGTTTGTTGATGAGCTGCTGGATAATCCTTGCAGGGAGATTGTGGTCTGGAGACCTAAGTATCCAGTTTTGATTGGAGACTTCAAATCTCTGTTTGACTTTCTGAGGGAGAATCCTTTTGAGGAAGACTCTGATATAGTCATCCCAGAAGTTACTGATCCTCCAGAAGTTGAAGGTCCTTCTGCCCCAAGGAATCTTGCTGCCATTCTTCAGGCTCTTGAGAATGGAGATTCTGATCTGCCTGCTGCAGAATATGATGGAGATGCTTCTATGGAAGAAGCTGATGCTGAAGATCATCCTGCTGAGACTATTCCTGTTGAGGAAAATCATAATGATGATCTGACAATGGAAGCTGCGGTTCAAAATGCTGTCCCTCTGGACATAAGTTGTGAAGCTTCTTCTGGTGAATCCTCTCTTCTGGCAAAGACTCTAGAGGTTATTCAGAAGAATCAGGCTGAGCTAGCTTCTCGCATGGACGAGCAAGGCACGATCAATCCTGAGTTCCGCACTTTCATGGAGAGGCAGACTGAGATCACAATGGGATTCATGACATGCTGGCCAAGATTATGTCTAAGCTAGGGTCATCTTAGTCTTTGAGTCTTAGTTGTTTTTCTTTGTTTCTTGCATCTGTCTTCTATGCATCCTCCTTGTATTTTGTGATAATTCTCCTTTGCCTATCAATGAAAATTATCTTTTCTTCTCTCATATTGTTTGTTTTTTCATCTGAATCTTTTGTGTTTTTTGATGTTATGACAAAAAGGGGGAGAAAATGTGATAAATGATCTGATTTATATTATCAGTTGCTGGGAGAAAGTCTCTAAATTTCTAACAAGAATTTGCAAGTTCTGTGTCTTTGAGTGTTTTGCAGGGAGTGAAGATCTTCTTAAAAGCTCAACATGAGAAGCAAAGACATGAGGAAAAGCAATTCTGTATGGAATCAAGCTCATGGAAACTGAAGCAAGCTGAGTGCTGTAAAGCTTCAAGATCAGAAGCAAGAAGGAAGAATGTTCTGATATTCTGATGATAGAATATGCTCTAACTCATTCTTATTCCTTATATGTTCTGATGCATGTTTTTAGTTCTAAAATATGATCTGAAACATTATTGTTTGCTCTGATACATAATTATATGTTCTGATACATATTTTATGTTCTGACTCATTCATGCTTTGACTTTTGTCATTTAGTTTGTTCTGTAACATTTCAGGATGTAGAGATGCTTTGATGATGCTCTGGTACATTCAACAATGTTCTGATACAATCTAGCATGCAATGATTCAAGAAGAAATTCAAGCTCTGAAGCTGTCCTATGGAAGCAAGAATCATAAGCTATGAATGTTCTGAAGATCTAAGCATATGTGATCGTCTCAACTGAAATGGAAAATACTCAGGGAAGTCCTTTATTTATAAATTTCTTCCAGTATTTATTTCAGGGGGAGATTATTTATCTCAGGGGGAGATTATTAATCTCAGGGGGAGACACATTCACACACAATGTCTATATGCTTATGCTATAGCTGTGTAATTGTCTTTAGCCGTCTGATATTCTGATCGCAAATTCATATCATTTATGTATGTTTTTGTCATCATAAAAAAGGGGGAGATTGTTAGAACAAGATTTATTATGATCAATATTCTTAGTTTTGATGATAACAATGTATATGAATTTTGTATGAGATAATGTGGTACTATAATACTATGCAATTTCCATTTCAGGAATTATATAAAGAGTATGCACAAAATCAGCGCAAGAAGCACTGACTCAGAAGATTCAGCATGCATCATCAGAACATGGTCTGGCAAGACATCAGAAGATGGTCAAGCAGAATCAGAACATGGGGCTATGGAAGCATCAGAAGAACTTGAGATCAGAAGCAGAAGACCTGAAGTTCTCATGGTATCACGCTCAGAAGCACTTCAAGGTCAGAAGACAAGAAGATGCTCTGCACCAAGTTGTTTGACTCTGATGATATTCAAACGTTGTCCACACAAACATCAGATCAGAAGCAAGTACTAGCTGGCAGGCTACGCTGACTGACAAAAGGAACGTTAGAAGCTATTAAAGGCAACGTCAGTAGACACAGCGAAAGCAAGGCTCGTGGTAGTTGACAAAAGAGTGAAACATTAAATGCAATGCTGTATAAATTACGCAAAGCATTAAATGCCCCGAACGGTCATCTTCTCAAACGCCTATATATTGAAGTTCTGATGAGAAGCTGAATACAACACTTGCGCAAATATACAGAAACGCTGTCAAATTCAAAAAGCTCTCAAACTTCATCATCAACCTCACTACATTGCTGTTGTAATACTTTAGTGAGATTAAGCTTAAACTTAAGAGAAAATCACAGTTGTGATAATAACTTTATTAGAAGCATTATAACTCTTAAAAGAATTTGTTTACATTAAGTTGTAAGAACTAGAGTGATCAGGTTGTTGATCAGTATACTCTAGAAAGTCTTAGAGGGTGTCTAAGGAGATTGTTCCTAGAGTGATCAGGTTGTGATCAGTATACTCTAGAAGACTTAGAAGTTGTCTAAGTGGAAAACCATTGTAATCTGGTGTGATTAGTGGATTAAATCCTCAGGTGAGGTGAATCACTCCAAAGGGGTGGACTGGAGTAGTTTAGTTAACAACGAACCAGGATAAAAATCATTGTGCAAATTGTTTTTATCTTACAAGTTTTAAAGCTACACTTATTCAAACCCCCCCTTTCTAAGTGTTTTTCTATCCTTCAGACTACACCTGAATTCAAAAATCCATCTGAAACAAACAATTAGGAGATGATTCTACTTGACGAAAAGGTATAAATATTTTACATTTTTAATTTCAAAATAATATTTACAATCTATATTGATTTTTTTTTGTATTTTCATCTCTTTTTTTTTTCATTGTAGTATGGAAAGATTCAGGCTACAGTGAAGAAAAGACTTATCACACAGTTTCAAGAATCCTTAAAGGAAGGTTCTACTTATTTAATTGAAACTGTCTTAGTTGCCCGAAATGAAATGAAATTCAAACCAAAAACACACAAGTTCAAATTGAACTTTATGGGAGCTACAAAGTGCAGAAACATAGTTGCGAATGAAATTCCAACAAATCATTTTGATTTTGTTGCTTTTTCATATATCCTCTCAACTACAAAGGGTGATAAATTACTTGGTATATATATTATGTTATATTATTTTATATTTACATTCACATTTATTTATGAATTTACAAAAACAAATTTTATAATTTATTTGGCTCAATTTATATGTAATTATTTTCTTAAATTTAACAGATGTAATTACACATTTTGTGGAAAAGGACAACATAACACAAATTCCAAAGAATTGAAAAACCTACAAGCTGATTAACATTGTTCTTGAGGATTTCGAGTAAGATTTAATAATAGCTTATCATTATATTAAATTACATAACTTAATTTATGGTATACATAATTTTCTCAATCTAATTTCATTCCCCCCACGTTTCATTACTAATTATTAATTTATTAAATATATTAAATGACATAAACCCTAAAAAAACTACTTTCATTGTTTCCTACTTTTTAGTTGATTTAACCCGATTAAACACACTAATTATTATTAAATATTATATATATTGAATAAAATAAATCCTAAAAAAACTACTTATTTCACCAACATATTAATTCAAACCCATGTTTCATTACCCGGTCAACTAACCATACATTCTTATTTTCTAAATCACAAACCCACCTTCTTTGATACGGTTTCAAAACCCCACATCCAAATTCTACACCCACGTTTTTTATAAATCATAAACCCATGTTACAAATCACAATCTCATTTTATTCATGCGTAACTCCTCCACCAAATTGGTATAAATTCAGTTCTCAGCCACCAAATTGGTGTAAATTCATCTCTCCAATATTCAGCTTTCTTTTCCATAGTTTCTTCAATGGCACTTCCTAAAATTACTTTCATTGATAACATTCACGCTGGAAAGATTGACTGGAATTTGAAGGTTCGATTCATTCGTATGTGGACTCAACCTGAATTCAAAAATCCATCGGGACCAAACAGTTTGGAGATGATTCTACTTGACGAAAAGGTATAAATATTTTTAATTTTTAATTTCATAATAATATTTGCAATCTATATTGATTTTGTATTTGTATTTTCATCTTTTTTTCATTGTAGTATGGAAAGATTCAGGCTACAGTGAAGAAAAGACTTATCACACAGATTCAAGAATCCTTAAAGGAAGGTTCTACTTATTTAATAGAAACTGTCTTAGTTGCCCGAAATGATATGAAATTCAAACCAAAAACACACAAGTTCAAATTGAACTTTATGGGAGCTACAAAGAGCAGTAACATAGTTGCGAATGAAATTCTAACAAATCATTTTGATTTTGTTGCTTTTTCATATATCCTCTCAACTACAAAGGGTGATAAATTACTTGGTATATATATATTATGTTATATTATTTTATATTTACATTCACATTTATTTATGAATTTACAAAAACAAATTTTATAATTTATTTGGCTCAATTTATATGTAATTATTTTCTTAAATTTAACAGATGTAATTGCACATTTTGTGGAAAAGGACAACATAACACAAATTCCAAAGAATTGAAAAACCTACAAGCTGATTAACATTGTTCATGAGGATTTCGAGTAAGATTTAATAATAGCTTATCATTATATTAAATTACATAACTTAATTTATGGTATACATAATTCTCTCAATCTAATTTCATTCCCCCCACGTTTCATTACTAATTATTAATTTATTAAATATATTAAATGACATGAACCCTAAAAAAACTACTTTCATTGTTTCCTACTTTTTAGTTGATTTAACCCGATTAAACACACTAATTGTTATTAAATATTAAATATATTGAATAAAATAAATCATAAAAAAACTACTTATTTCACCAACATATTAATTCAAACCCATGTTTCATTACCCGGTCAACTAACCATACATTCTTATTTTCTAAATCACAAACCCACCTTCTTTGATACGGTTTCAAAACCCCACATCCAAATTCTAAACCCACGTTTTTTATAAATCATAAACCCATGTTACAAATCACAATCTCATTTTATTCATGCGTAACTCCTCCACCAAATTGGTATAAATTCAGTTCTCCGCCACCAAATTGGTATAAATTCATCTCTCCAATATTCAGCTTTCTTTTCCATAGTTTCTTCAATGGCACTTCCTAAAATTACTTTCATTGATAACATTCACGCTGGAAAGATTGACTGGAATTTGAAGGTTCGATTCATTCGTATGTGGACTCAACCTGAATTCAAAAATCCATCTGGACCAAACAGTTTGGAGATGATTCTACTTGACGAAAAGGTATAAATATTTTTAATTTTTAATTTCATAATAATATTTGCAATCTATATTGATTTTGTATTTGTATTTTCATCTTTTTTTCATTGTAGTATGGAAAGATTCAGGCTACAGTGAAGAAAAGACTTATCACACAGATTCAAGAATCCTTAAAGGAAGGTTCTACTTATTTAATTGAAACTGTCTTAGTTGCCCGAAATGATATGAAATTCAAACCAAAAACACACAAGTTCGAATTGAACTTTATGTGAGCTACAAAGAGCAGTAACATAGTTGCGAATGAAATTCTAACAAATCATTTTGATTTTGTTGCTTTTTCATATATCCTCTCAACTACAAAGGGTGATAAATTACTTGGTATATATATTATGTTATATTATTTTATATTTACATTCACATTTATTTATGAATTTACAAAAACAAATTTTATAATTTATTTGGCTCAATTTATATGTAATTATTTTCTTAAATTTAACAGATGTAATTGCACATTTTGTGGAAAAGGACAACATAACACAAATTCCAAAGAATTGAAAAACCTACAAGCTGATTAACATTGCTCATGAGGATTTCGAGTAAGATTTAATAATAGCTTATCATTATATTAAATTACATAACTTAATTTATGGTATACATAATTCTCTCAATCTAATTTCATTCCCCCCACGTTTCATTACTAATTATTAATTTATTAAATATATTAAATGACATAAACCCTAAACAAACTACTTTCATTGTTTCCTACTTTTTAGTTGATTTAACCCGATTAAATACACTAATTGTTATTAAATATTGAATATATTGAATAAAATAAATCCTAAAAAAACTACTTATTTCACCAACATATTAATTCAAACCCATGTTTCATTACCCGGTCAACTAACCATACATTCTTATTTTCTAAATCACAAACCCACCTTCTTTGATACGGTTTCAAAACCCCCCATCCGAATTCTAAACCCACGTTTTTTATAAATCATAAACCCGTGTTCCAAATCACAATCTCATTTTATTCATGCGTAACTCCTCCACCAAATTGGTATAAATTCAGTTCTCCGCAACCAAATTGGTATAAATTCATCTCTCCAATATTCAGCTTTCTTTTCCATAGTTTCTTCAATGGCACTTCCTAAAATTACTTTCATTGATAACATTCACGCTGGAAAGATTGACTGGAATTTGAAGGTTCGAATCATTCGTATGTGGACTCAACCTGAATTCAAAAATCCATCTGGACCAGACAGTTTGGAGATGATTCTACTCGACGAAAAGGTATAAATACTTTACATTTTTAATTTCATAAAATATTTACAATCTATATTAATTTTGTATTTGTATTTTCATCTTTTTTCATCGTGGTATGGAAAGATTCAGGCTACAGTGAAGAAAAGACTTATCACAAAGATTCAAGAATCCTTAAAGGAAGGTTCTACTTATATAATTGAAACTGTCTTAGTTGCCAGAAATGAAATGAAATTCAAACCAGCAACACACAAGTTCAAATTGAATTTTATGGGAGCTACAAAGTGCAGTAACATAGTTGTGAATTAAATTCCAACAAATCATTTTGATTTTGTTGCTTTTTCATATATCCTCTCAGCTACAAAGGGTGATAAATTACTTGGTATAAATATTATGTTTTATTATTTTATATTTACATTCACATATATTTATGAATTTACAAAAACAAATTTTATAATTTATTTGGCTCAATTTATATGTAATTTTTTCTTAAATTTAAAAGATGTAATTGCACATTTTGTGGAAAAGGACAACATCAAACAAACTCCAAAGAATTGAAAAACCTAAAAGCTGATTAACATTGTTCTTGAGGATTTAGAGTAAGATTTAATAATAGCTTATCATTATATTAAATTACATAATTTAATTTATGGTATATATTATTTTCTCAAACTAATTTTATTCCCCTCACGTTTCATTACTAATTATTAATTTATTAAATATATTAAATGAAATAAACCCTTAAAAAACTACTTTCATTGTTTCCTACTTTTTTGTTGATTTAACCCGATCTAACACACTAATTATTATTAAATATTAAATATATTGAATAAAATAAATCCTAAAAAAACTACTTATTTCGCCAACATATTAATTCAAACCCATGTTTCATTACCAGGTCAACTAACCATACATTCTTATTTTCTAAATCACAAACCCACATTCTTTGAAACGGTTTCAAAACCCCACATCCAAATTCTAAACCCACGTTATTTATAAATCATAAACCCATGTTCCAAATCACAATCTCATTTTATTGATGCGTAACTCCTCCATCAAATTGGTATTAATTCAGTTCTCCGCCATCAAATTGGTATAAATCCATCTCTCCAATATTCAGCTTTCTTTTCCATAGTTTATTCAATGGCACTTCCTATAATTACTTTCATCGATAACATTCACGCTGGAAAGATTGACTAGAATTTGAAGGTTCGAATCATTCGTATGTGGACTCAACCTGAATTCAAAAATCCATCTGGATCACCAGACAGTTTGGAGATGATTCTACTTGACGAAAAGGTATAAATACTTTACATTTTTAATTTCATAAAATATTTACAATCTATATTGATTTTGAATTTGTATTTTCATCTTTTTTCATTGTAGTACGGAAAGATTCAGGCTACAGTGAAGAAAAGACTTATCACATAGATTCAAGAATCCTTAAAGGAAGGTTCTACTTATATAATTGAAACTGTCTTAGTTGCCAGAAATGAAATTCAAACCAGCAACACAAAAGTTCAAATTGAACTTTATGGGAGCTACAAAGTGCAGTGACATAGTTGCGAATGAAATTCCAACAAATCATTATGATTTTGTTGCTTTTTCATATATCCTCTCAACTACAAAGGGTGATAAATTACTTGGTATATATATTATGTTATTTATTTTATATTTACATTCACAGTTATTTATGAATTTACAAAAACAAATTTTATAATTTATTTGGCTCAATTTATATGTAATTTTTTTCTTAAATTTAACAGATGTAATTGCACATTTTGTGGAAAAGGACAACATCAAACAAACTCCAAAGAATTGAAAAACCTACAAGTTGATTAACATTGTTCTTGAGGATTTAGAGTAAGATTTAATAATAGCTTATCATTATATTAAATTACATAATTTAATTTATGGTTTATGTTATTTTCTCAAACTAATTTCATTCCCCTCAGGTTTCATTACTAATTATAAATTTATTAAATATATTAAATGACATAAACCCTTAAAAAACTACTTTCATTGTTTCCTACTTTTTAGTTGATTTAACCCAATTAAACACACTAATTGTTATTAAATATTAAATATATTGAATAAAATAAATCCTAAAAAAACTACTTATTTCACCAACGTATTAATTCAAACCCATGTTTCAGTACCAGGTCAACTAACCATACCTTCTTATTTTCTAAATCACAAACCCACATTCTTTGATACGGTTTAAAAACCCCACATCCAAATTCTAAACCCACGTTTTTTATAAATCATAAACCCATGTTCCAAATCACAATCTCATTTTATTCATCCGTAACTCCTCCACCAAATTGGTATAAATTCAGTTCTCCGCCACCAAATTGGTATAAATCCATCTCTCCAATATTCAGCTTTCTTTTCCATAGTTTATTCAATGGCACTTCCTATAATTACTTTTATTGATAACATTCACGCTGGAAAGATTGACTGGAATTTGAAGGTTCGAATCATCCGTATGTGGACTCAACCTGAATTCAAAAATCCATCTGGACCAGATAGTTTGGAGATGATTCTACTTGACGAAAAGGTATAAATACTTTACGTTTTAAATTTCATAAAATATTTACAATCTATATTGATTTTGTATTTGTATTTTCATCTTTTTTTATTGTAGTATGGAAAGATTCAGGCTACAGTGAAGAAAAGACTTATCACACAGATTCAAGAATCCTTAAAGGAAGGTTCTACTTATATAATTGAAACTGTCTTAGTTGCCAGAAATGAAATGAAATTCAAACCAGCAACACACAAGTTCAAATTGAACTTTATGGGAGCTACAAAGTGCAGTAACATAGTTGTGAATGAAATTCCAACAAATCATTTTTATTTTGTTGCTTTTTCATATATCCTCTCAGCTACAAAGGGTGATAAATTACTTGGTATATATATTATGTTTTATTATTTTATATTTACATTCACATTTATTTATGAATTTACAAAAACAAATTTTATAATTTATTTGGCCCAATTTATATGTAATTTTTTTCTTAAATTTAACAGATGTAATTGCACATTTTATGGAAAAGGACAACATCAAACAAACTCCAAAGAATTGAAAAACCTACAAGCTGATTAACATTGTTCTTGAGGATTTAGAGTAAGATTTAATAATAGCTTATCATTATATTAAATTACATAATTTAATTTATGGTTTATATTATTTTCTCAAACTAATTTCATTCCCCCCACGTTTCATTAATAATTATTCATTTGTTAAATATATTAAATGAAATAAACCCTAAAAAAACCACTTTCGTTGTTTCCTACTTTTTAGTTGATTTAACCCGATTAAACACACTAATTATTATTAAATATTAAATATATTGAATAAAATAAATCCTAAAAAAACTACTTATTTCAGCAACGTATTAATTCAAACCCATGTTTCATTACCAGGTCAACTAACCATACATTCTTATTTTCTAAATCACAAACCCACATTCTTTGATACGGTTTCAAAACCCCACATCCAAATTTTAAACCCACGTTTTTTATAAATCATAAACCCATGTTCCAAATCACAGTCTCATTTTATTCATACGTAACTCCTCCACCAAATTGGTATAAATTCAGTTCTCCGCCACCAAATTGGTATAAATTCATCTCTCCAATATTTAGCTTTCTTTTCCATTGTTTATTCATTGGCACTTCCGATAATTACTTTCATTGATAACATTCACACTGGAAAGATTGATTGGAATTTGAAGGTTCGAATCATTCGTATGTGGACTCAACCTGAATTCAAAAATCCATCTGGAACAAACAGTTTGGAGATGATTCTACTTGTCGAAAAGGTATAAATATTTTACATTTTTAATTTCATAATAATATTTACAATCTATATTGATTTTGTATTTGTATTTTCATCTTTTTTTCATTGTAGTATGGAAAGATTCAGGCTACAGTGAAGAAAAGACTTATCACACAGATTCAAGAATCCTTAAAGGAAGGTTCTACTTATTTAATTGAAACTCTCTTAGGTGCCAGAAATGAAATGAAATTCAAACTAGCAACACACAAGTTCAAATTGAACTTTATGGGAGCTATAAAGTGCAGTAACATAGTTGCGAATTAAATTCCAACAAATCATTTTGATTTTGTTGCTTTTTCATATATCCTCTCAGCTACAAAGGGTGATAAATTACTTGGTATATATATTATGTTATATTATTTTATATTTACATTCACATTTATTTATGAATTTACAAAAACAAATTTTATAATTTATTTGGCCCAATTTATATGTAATTTTTTTCTTGAATTTAACAGATGTAATTGCACATTTTGTGGAAAAGGACAACATCAAACAAACTCCAAAGAATTGAAAAACCTACAAGCTGATTAACATTGTTCTTGAGGATTTAGAGTAAGATTTAATAATAGCTTATCGTTATATTAAATTACATAATTTAACTTATGGTATATATTATTTTCTCAAACTAATTTCATTCCCCTCACGTTTCATTACTAATTATTAATTTATTAAATATATTAAATGAAATAAACCCTTAAAAAACTACTTTCATTGTTTCCTACTTTTTTGTTGATTTAACCCGATTAAACACACTAATTATTATTAAATATTAAATATATTGAATAAAATAAATCCTAAAAAAATTACTTATTTCGCCAACGTATTAATTCAAACCCATGTTTCATTACCAAGTCAACTAACCATACATTCTTATTTTCTAAATCACAAACCCACATTCTTTGATACGGTTTCAAAACCCCACATCCAAATTCTAAACCCACGTTTTTTATAAATCATAAACCCATGTTCCAAATCACAATCTCATTTTATTCATGCGTAACTCCTCCACAAAATTGGTATAAATTCATCTCTCCAATATTCAGCTTTCTTTTCCATAGTTTATTCAATGGCATTTCCTATAATCACTTTCATTGATAACATTCACGCTGGAAAGATTGACTGGAATTTGAAGGTTCGAATCATTCGTATGTGGACTCAACCTGAATTCAAAAATCCATCTGGACCAGATAGTTTGGAGATGATTCTACTTGACGAAAAGGTATAAATACTTTACATTTTTAATTTCATAAAATATTTACAATCTATATTGATTTTGAATTTGTATTTTCATCTTTTTTCATTGTAGTATGGAAAGACTCAGGCTACAGTGAAGAAAAGACTAATCACACAGATTCAAGAATCCTTAAAGGAAGGTTCTACTTATATAATTGAAACTGTCTTAGTGGCCAGAAATGAAATTCAAACCATCAACACACAAGTTCAAATTGAGCTTTATGGGAGCTACAAAGTGCAGTGACATAGTTGCGAATGAAATTCCAACAAATCATTTTGATTTTGTTGCTTTTTCATATATCCTCTCAACTACAAAGGGTGATAAATTACTTGGTATATATATTATGTTATATTATTTTATATTTACATTCACATTTATTTATGAATTTACAAAAACAAATTTTATAATTTATTTGGCTCAATTTATATGTAATTTTTTTCTTAAATTTAACAGATGTAATTGCACATTTTGTGGAAAAGGACAAAATCAAACAAACTCCAAAGAATTGAAAAACCTATAAGCTGATTAACATTGTTCTTGAGGATTTAGAGTAAAATTTAATAATATCTTATCATTATATTAAATTACATAATTTAATTTATGGTTTATATTATTTTCTCAAACTAATTTCATTCCCCCCACGTTTCATTACAGATTATTAATTTATTAAATATATTAAATGAAATAAACCCTAAAAAAACTAATTTCATTCTTTCCTACTTTTTAGTTGATTTAACCCGATTAAACACACTAATTATTATTAAATATTAAATATATTGAATAAAATAAATCCTAAAAAAACTACTTATTTCACCAACGTATTAATTCAAACCCAGGTTTCATTACCCGATCAACTAACCATACATTCTTATTTTCTAAATCACAAACCCACATTCTTTGATACGGTTTAAAAACCCCACATCCAAATTCTAAACCCACATTTTTTATAAATCGTAAACCCATGTTCCAAATCACAATCTCATTTTATTCATGCGTAACTCCTCCACCGAATTGGTATAAATTCAGTTCTCCGCCACCAAATTGGTATAAATTCATCTCTCCAATATTTAGCTTTCTTTTCCATTGTTTATTCAATGGCACTTCCGATAATTACTTTCATTGATAACATTCATGCTGGAAAGATTGACTGGAATTTGAAGGTTAGAATCATTCGTATGTGGACTCAACCTGAATTCAAAAATCCATCTGGAACAAACAGTTTGGAGATGATTCTACTTGTCGAAAAGGCATAAATATTTTACATTTTTAATTTCATAATAATCTTTATAATCTATATTGATTTTGTATTTGTATTTTCATCTTTTTTTTCATTGTAGTATGGAAAGATTCAGGCTACAGTGAAGAAAAGACTTATCACACAGATTCAAGAATCCTTAAAGGAAGGTTCTACTTATTTAATTGAAACTCTCTTAGTTGCCAGAAATGAAATGAAATTCAAACTAGCAACACACAAGTTCAAATTGAACTTTATGGGAGCTACAAAGTGCAGTAACGTAGTTGCGAATGAAATTCCAACAAATCATTTTGATTTTGTTGCTTTTTCATATATCCTCTCAGCTACAAAGGGTGATAAATTACTTGGTATATATATTATGTTATATTATTTTATATTTACATTCACATTTACTTATGAATTTACAAAAACAAATTTTATAATTTATTTGGCCCAATTTAAATGTAATTTTTTTCTTAAATTTAACAGATGTAATTGCACATTTTGTGGAAAAGGACAACATCAAACAAACTCTAAAGAATTGAAAAACCTACAAGCTGATTGACATTGTTCTTGAGGATTTAGAGTAAGATTTAATAATAGCTTATCATTATATTAAATTACATAATTTAATTTATGGTATATATTATTTTCTCAAATTAATTTCATTCCCCTAACGTTTCATTACTAATTATTAATTTATTAAATATGTTAAATGAAATAAACCCTTAAAAAACTACTTTCATTGTTTCCTACTTTTTTGTTGATTTAACCCGATTAAACACACTAATTATTATTAAATATTAAATATATTGAATAAAATAAATCCTAAAAAAACTACTTATTTCGCCAACGTATTAATTCAAACCCATGTCTTATTACCCGGTCAACTAACCATACATTCTTATTTTCTAAATCACAAACCCACATTCTTTGATACGGTTTAAAAACCCCGCATCCAAATTCTAAACCCACGTTTTTTATAAATCGTAAACCCATGTTCCAAATCACAATCTCATTTTATTCATGCGTAACTCCTCCACCGAATTGGTATAAATTCAGTTCTCCGCCACCAAATTGGTATAAATTCATCTCTCCAATATTTAGCTTTCTTTTCCATTGTTTATTCAATGGCACTTCCGATAATTACTTTCATTGATAACATTCACGCTGGAAAGATTGACTGGAATTTGAAGGTTAGAATCATTCGTATGTGGACTCAACCTGAATTCAAAAATCCATCTGGAACAAATAGTTTGGAGATGATTCTACTTGTCGAAAAGGTATAAATATTTTACATTTTTAATTTCATAATAATATTTACAATCTATATTGATTTTGTATTTGTATTTTCATCTTTTTTTTCATTGTAGTATGGAAAGATTCAGGCTACAGTGAAGAAAAGACTTATCACACAGATTCAAGAATCCTTAAAGGAAGGTTCTACTTATTTAATTGAA